>NC_135391.1:7434642-7738928 GCF_051989625.1 Stigmatopora argus | reverse complement strand
GCTCCTTCACTGATTGCATTGAGTGTAAAAAAAAGACCATCTCATCAGGAAAGGAAGGGGAATTTTAAGGGGATGTTTACCTGTACCTTCATTGTTTCCCCTTGTAGGGAGCTGTCACTGTCATCGCTATCATCGGGACGAATAAGAATAGTGTTACTGAGAAGGTGGTTCTGAACAGCCATAAGATAGCGCAGACAAGGAGATACCACCTGCAGGGAAGAGGACACATTTGAGCAAAGACGCAAAGTTGGATCAAATTGTAGACTGTGAGCATAAGCATACAGGCACTGTGGAGAGCATCTTCTGGAAGTCATCTCGCGCCACGGTCTGACATTTTGTAATGAGAAGGCAGGAGTCTCGAACTACAGTCTTAAGGATGCACTGCAGAAGATCATCACTGAGCCTGTATTTTAAAAAAGAAGAATATTTTTTGGCATTTATTATTGAATATTTTTGTGGTGATGATATCTAATATGTAGGAATTGGGATACTAAACACAAAAAAGTAGCCAGTAAATGTTCAATTACCGGTAGTGGTCATCTTCTTCACTTCCAAACCTATTTTTCTGCAGTTGGTCAGCCATATTGGTGAGAATGACATCCCGAAGCTGGGACAGACCACTGTTCCTTTCACCTGTGAATGAAATGAACAAATGTTACTTATGAAGGACATTAACATTGATTATCTGAATTTTCAAAAATATCTTCATTTGATCACCTTCACTTAGAACAAGTTTCAGGAGTTTGTTGAGTTCAGCCTCACCCTGATACAAAGTATTCAGGCCTGAACTGTAGAAAAAGGTCAAAAATTGATATTTTCAAATTCATGTGTATCCAATTACAATCGAGAAAAATATATGATATTGACAATCATATTTACCTAATGGCCAGGCACACCTCTCTCTGAATCTCCATCCCTATTTGATCTGCTGGAGCCATAAGTAACTGCCACAAGAGTAGGCCTGCCCTATGTACATTTTCTCTGTTTTGCTTTGACTGAGGATTAAAGAACCTAAACACAACCTGCAGAAAACAAACCATGTACACACAATAACTTGAAAACTAATAATTAAATGAAAAAAACGTACTGAATACATCATGGTCAATGTCGAAGAATACCAACCTGGAACACAACCAATATGCAACGGATAATGCTGGTATCTCCATTGACCATGGCCTTCTCCATTATATCACAGATGCTGCTAAAGTGACTGGCTTCAATAGGATGTTGTTTACCCAGCAGGACACTCAAGGGCAGGCTATTACTGCTGGCTGCTATCAGGTTAAGTTGGTGGACACACATTGCACCAACATGATGAAGTAGCTGGTTAATCACCTCACTTGTGTCTACCATTTCTTCTGTGAAATAGTCAAAACATTGGGAAACAAGGGAGAACGGTGAATTGTCAAAACAAAACAAAACATAGCTACTTCAAGCACTACTTTCCAACCTTTGGGTTCTTTTATGACATGGCTTACACCCAGCCTATGGCACACATGATGAAAGGCTTGGTTCCCGGGATTACACCACTGATCTATGTAATCACTAGAGCAAGTCCAGATCAAGTTGTTCAGTGAGTCGTAACATGCTCCTGAAAAACCACACAGCAAAACGTATTTTAGTTAGTCGAACTTATTTTTCCACGGAGCTATCGTGGCAAACGTGTGCTCACCAAGTCCCGCCACTTGGGCTCCTCTGCCTAGGGAGCTCCCAGGAGCATCAATGAGATCAGCGCGGCTGCTGAACTGGCCATCAGCAAGGTTGAAGACTAAACTGGAGGCTAATACTGGAATAAAAATAAGACCTTTTAATGGACAACACCAAATGATGAACCTACGGTGCTATAAGAAAAATATTAGTGACAATGTGCTCTTACTTTTCAAAGAGGACAAACTGCTGGTGCCGCCAAACAAAGAACGAGTCGCAGAGCTCCCAGATACACCAGGAGGTGGGACAAGCATCACCAAGTATGTTCCACACACATACATTGGGGTCTTCCTCAGAGTCTTCAGCGGGAGTCCACAGCTTGTGTTGACAGCTATAGAAATGACAAATTATGTTACGAGAACCAATAAAATCTTTGAAAAAAACTCGATTTTTAGCGGATTGATTACCAGATTGCTCCTCTTTCACAGGGTTGGAGATGGTAGAGCCTGTGAGAGCAGCCAATGTGGCAGAATGTGAGGCCCGAAAGCGAGACATTCGACTCAAAAGAAGCTCATTCAAGCACTTGGAAGACTCGCCTTCTTTGCGAGTCAGAATAACTCTCTCCTGCAAGATGTCTGCAACACACAGTCCTGTCTGTATCTGCAGCACAGACCAAAGCGGAGAACCCATCAAGCACTGACATCAGAATCTAATAGTAATCTGTTCATTTCTGAATAGCACAAGGAAAAGGACTCACAGAAAGATGAAAAACATCCATAAAAACAGAGTGGCCTTTCTGGGTCTTCTCGTTGAGGCTGGCCGGGGACCAAACCCAATATAGGTAGGTACCATCGGAGCAGAGATGCAGCGTGGTCATGCTGCTGCCCACAGAAAAGTGATGGGCTGGCATGGGTACAATCTGGCAAACCTAAAAATGTCAACGCAAAGAGAATTGTTCATGCTACTCTTTCATTAACTTACCAGCTTTCGTATGGGGCAGTTTGAAAGCACGTTACCTGTAAAGTGAAGGGGTCGATGACCTGGCACAACTGATGAGGCTTGGCGTCAAAGGCAGAAGGGCGGTGGAGAAGACGACCACCGCTGTACACCACCCAACCTGGCTCCAGCTCCTCATTGCGACAGTAAACAAAGCCCCTGCAGTAACACAAAGTTTTCATTTTTACATTTTGTACAACTGAAAAAACATTTTTGTGATAAAACAGTCTTTATTTACTTGCCACAATGTCTGAAAAGCTGGACTATTTTAGCTAATTGATTGTGGATGTGGTTGAGGTCGCTATCGTTTATAGTCTAGTCCACATGTGTCAAAGTGGCGGCCCGGGAGCCAAATCTGGCCCGCCGCATCATTTTGTGTGGCCCGGGAAAGTAAATCATGAGTGCCGACTTTCTGTTTTAGGATCAAATTACAATGAAGAGTATAGATGTATATTAAATTTCCTGATTTCCCCCCTTTTAAATCAATAATTGTAATTTTTTAATCATTTTTTTCTGTGTTTTTAGTTCAAAAATCATTTTGTAAAATCTTAAAATATATTTTAAAAAAGCTAAAATAAACATTGTTTTAGATATATAAAAAACTGAATATTCAGGGCTTTTAATCCAGTTCTTTTAATCCATTTATAAATTAAAAAAATCTAAATATTACATCTAATATGGTCTAGCCCAGATTAAATGGCGTTGACGTTAATGCGGCCCGCGAACCAACCCGAGTTTGACACCCCTGTTCTAGTCAAAGTCCAAATGGTTAGTTTATTAATTGCTTAAGATACGTGTTAAACAAGGAATAAGCCAGTGTAAGGTTGCACTGAAAATATCTATATAAATTGGATTCAAGCACATCTTGCAATAATCAATAGAAACCATTCAATCAGGACCTGACTCCAACCAGACAGGAATCCAGTTAGGAAAATACAGGAAATAACGCAGATGGATGAATGAGATGACAGATATTTTTAGCATCTTACTCTTTTTTTTTTAGAATGCTGTCGAATAAAGGCAAGTGTTATGTTACCTCAGTGTTCCATGTAAGCCAGAGCCGAGCTTACTGAGTCCTTTCCCAGAGGAGTTTGTGCTGTACAGATAGAGTCCATCTGTAGCGAGACAGCGCCCAAGGTCGGTGTCTGTAAAATATAGGACAAAAAGAATTACATGGCTAAAAAGGGCGAATTCTGAAACAAGGGAATTAAGATGTCATCTGCCGGTTGTGTTGAGCAAACAAAGAACAACAAAAACAGATCAAGTAAGCTCGATAGGACAAAAAGAATTACATGGCTAAAAAGGGTAATTTCTGCAACAGGGGAATTAAGATGTCATCTGCCGGTTGGTTTGGGGCAAACAAAGAATGACAAAAACAGATCAAATAAGCTCGAAATGATTTTGTGTTAGCTTCTCAAGCAATTGCAAAATTCTTACTACCACTGATCACTTTCTTTTACTCTATGAAGCCATCTTATCGATCGGTGAGTCATCACTGCATCGTCAGCTTTTTACCGTGATGAAAATTACACTCTGCTTATACCGTAACGCTGAATGGCTTCCCTTAAACATTCAATTGTTGTGCTTTTGATCAAACATCTTTAAGTGTGAAAACAATAATTTTAGGGGGGGGAAAAAAAGAGTTTAATAATAATTCTTAATTTAATTGGGTCTTCACCTTTATTCTCAGCTCCTCCGGCTGAGTTATCAGGTGTGGGTAACATATCCTCAAAACCCCAGGACACACTGTGTTTCCCCCCCAGCAAGCATGACGAAGAGCCCGGCCCTCCTTCCAAGAGTAAAAGCCTGAAGCAGAAATGAGGGTTATTTCCATGGCACGAAAGCTAATTATACAGTCATATTTATGGGAAAACAAGAATAAGGCGTCGTCACCTGTACAGGACATCTGACACTGGGAGCTGGCCCAGATCCGATTGTTTCTGAAGTAGGTGCACTGTGTGGATGAAGGTCTTCAGAGATCCTCTGGGGAGAAAAAAGAACCAAAATTCAGACGTGGAAATGTATGATGCGTCCCCAAAACAACTAAATTCATTTTAATGGCGCAATGATCACTGTTTGAAGTTTGTATTTTTTTTTTCTGTATTGGGATCCATGTTGAATCTCAAATACGTTAAAGCGAAGCGCATATTATATATAAACATCATTAGTTATAGTGTCATTATAGCTGATGTAAATTATTTGTCCAATATGATCACATGACAGGCGAGCATTTGGTTCCTGTAGATATTCTCAATGTTGTTAACTAACCTCAATGATATATATATATATATCATAGGGCAACAAGGAGTTAAAATCCCTATCAGCTGAACAGAAAATAGAGCTCTGGTTTTGACAACTCAAGATCAGTTGTCGCCAGCAGAAGCACACACAAATCCATCTTATGTAAAGTAAGGTGTCACTCGCATGACAGGCTGCTGTGATATAAAGAATCTTGTACTGAACTGATACGTTTTAAAAGATCACCGCATACTGGGACAAAATATAAAAAGTAGGAAGGTCGTGAAATGTGAACCTGCTGCAATTCTCTAAATTCTACCAATGCAAAAAGCATCCACGGTGACCGTTGTTCAATGGTATCAGCCACATAACCGCTTTGATGATGAGACAGACAATTGAAAAATAAGAAAACCAAAATGTGTTGAGTGAATGAATTTCTCTGGCCTGCGCCTCACCTGGCACAGGCAAGCGCAACCAATGCAGCAGCAGCATTTTCCCGATGTCTGGGCGTGTGGAGAATCTGCATCTGTGTCGCTCTTTGTGTTTTGCCGGGCTCCTGATCACCATCTTCCAGCCAGGAGCAGAGTAGCCCTTCCAGGCCATTCAGGCAGTCGGCAGGCTCCTTGATGAGGCTGAGCGGCTGGCAGTCCCGGAGACAGGCCAGCAGCACCTCCGCCGTGACACCACAGAGAGCCGGGTCACTGCGGGTCTGTGACTGAAGAAGGGGGAAGACCAACAGCAGGCCGACACGGGAGGTAAAGGGAGCCTGCTCGGGCTGCTGGAGCAGACCTTTTCTTTTGAGCAAGGCCAAGGTCTCCTCATCAGCACCCCCAGTTCCTTCTCGCTCCTGTTGCTCCTCCAGGGCCAGCTGCCGCTGTGCCCCCCACAGCCCACGCAGAGCATTTAGTCTGTATTCCAACAGGCGGGCGTAAGCGTTACTTTGATTCCCACAGACTGCACGTAGACGCTCGGCCAGCTCGGCTGGGTTCTTTGTTTCAAATGTCAGAATCTGTCATGCAGAGGAGAGAAATCAAAAAAAGATTACACTGGAATAAAAGAATGGAATAAATTGGCCTAGTTCAAATTGTTTCCTAAAAAACTAAAATCAAATCTATACCTATAAAAAGGTAAGACATGCTCATGACTACAGTTCTTTGCACAAGGAAATAATGGTCAGGCACAGCAAAGTAAAACCATATACCATATGTGCACTTAGGCAGCATTTCGGATATTGATTCGCGTGTATGGCCTATGGACGACGGACAAGGGGAAAAAACTATTATGGCATTTAGCAGGCACTATTTGTATTGATTACCTTACACTAACTCTACTAATGTTACAGTAAAACTTAACTGGAGTTTTTCCTTTTGTGTCTTGTTCTGAGAAATACTGCTTCTGATAGATAAAACGCAGTCAGCACCACTGCCCCACAAAAAATGTAATGAATGATCATTGGCAAAGTTGAGGAACACAATTTAGCAGTTTTGGTACAAGATGTTTGGACGATTTAGAATAGCCATTTTAGAAAAAAAGTTGTTTAATATATTAATGAATACAACTGAAAACTCCCATGAGCAGAAAATACACAAAGGGAGCTTGTTAGTAAACAATTGATTACATTGATTCCTTGAAGCCCTAAAAGGTAAATACAACCTTTATTTTTCCTTCGTTGTAATAGCGTCTGAAAAAACGATTGTTTTGCAGGGATAATTTAACAATAAAATAACAATTTCAGCACATCCAGGTGCATCAATTTCAGTAATAACGAATTGTATTAATTTTAGAAAGAACATTCAACGCTTTGCCGATATGGGTGGATGAGTGGTTAGCGCGTCGGCCTCAGCGCTCTGGGGTCCTGGGTTAAAATCCAGGTCGGTCCACCTATGTGGAGTTTGCATGTTCTCCCCGGCCGGGCCTGCGTGGGTTTCCTCCGGGTACTCCGGTTTCCTCCCACATTCCAAAAAAACATGCATGGTGGGCTGATTGGACACTGTAATTTGCCCCTAGGTATGGACGTGAGTGTGCATGATTGTCCGTCTCCATGTGCCCCGCGATCGGCTGGCCACCGAAATCAGCTGGGATAGGCTCCAGCACCCCCCGCGACCCTAATGAGGATAAAGCGGTTCAGAAAATGAATGAATGACTGAACGAACTTAGCCGATATAGCTAAAAATTAAATACATATGAAAAGAAAATTGTTTCACTGCAACGAGAAAATTGCCCACTTATATTAAGAGGCGCCTTGTAAAATAACGATGGTTTCCCTTACTTTTATTCTGAACGAATGGAGCGGAAACACGCGCAGTGACGGCCACCTTGACACAGGTTCGATAAAAAGCAGGGCAGGGGAAAGTTGCAAACGTTAGCGCTATCGTTATCGTCAAGGGTGTGTTGCCGCAGACAGTCCAAAATACATTCTACATAATGAACAAAAACAAGCAAAGCCCGTCGCTGTCATACGTCCGCGTTCCTTTCATAAACACTTGCAAACGAGCCGTCATGGGCGTGTGACTCGACTCACCTCCTGCTCGGTGTCCCCCTGCTCCGATACTCCAATTTCACTGGGCAATTCGGCCAAATCAGTCACCCGAATGAGTCCATCGTGGAGAAAAATGGTTTCCTCCTTCACCGAGAGCCACTGGGAGGAGTCCACAGCACCGGAGCCCATCGCTCTCTCCTCCGACGGTGATGCCAATGGGATCGAACATTAAAAATTCAGAGCCAGAATGACAGAAAACGCCCTGGCTACGGCTTCTGTACAAGACCGATTGACTGCTGGCCCAGCCCGTCCGCTTTGACGACGGTCTATTGACGAAACGCACCGTGCTAGGCTACGAGCTAGCGGACCGCAGCCAGACGGTGAAAAGCGAGCGATGGCAGGTCGCGTTCACATCGCATGTCGGCTCCTTTCCCGTCCGCCGAGCCGAGCCAAGCTAGCAGTGGCCGCCGCTGCTAGCTGTCTGCCTCGCAAGGCTTACCGTGCGGCGTCGACTCGTTAATGTTGCCGAGCAGAGTGGGCGTGACACTCACACTAAAGCTGTTATCGTGCCACGCCTTTACAAAGTCAGTCGGTTCGGGGCGGATATCGTGTCTGTCATCGCTGATTTTAGTCCCCCCCAAAAAATGACGGCGACCCCCCAAAAGACGCTCCGTACGTGTGGCTCAGCCACTGTTAAGTGGCCGAAGACGATAATGAGAATCCGAGCTGTCAGTGCGACGCCATGTTTTCAAGGCCAACCCGTTTCTCCCAGCATGCACTGCAGTTTGTAGGGTCAAGTGTTGATAGTATGTATACAGTACTATAGCGGAACGGTACTTCACTTTTGGGTTAATAATGCTTTCCTAAAATACCATGGTTGATGTAAAATCAATGTAATACAAGGCTATGAGAAAGTTTGGGAACCCCTGGCAACTTTCATTTAGAAATCCTTGGGTGTAATTTCAATATTCCTTCATTTTCACTACCGCTTATCCTCCTAAGGGCCGCGGGGGGTGCTGGGGGCTATCCAGGACCACTAGCAGGTGGGGGACGCCCTAAATTGGTTGCCCACCAATCGCAGGGTACAAGGAAACGGACAACCATTCCCCTCCACACTGATACCTCGGAGTAATTTTCAGAATAGGAAGCCGTAGCACTCGGAAACCCCACGCGTGCCCTCAGACTCAAACTAACAACTTTTTAGGCTTTGATTATAATAACTTTAATACATAATGCATCAAGACCCCCAAAAAGGCTGACTAAAAGTGCATTAGGACGTTTTTACAATGGATTTCAATCTGTTTATTATGAGTTTTACTACTTTGACAGAGATTGATGATGGATAGACAAAATCATGATTCTGAATTGTATTTCTATACATACTTTGAAAGACATTTGATGTTCCTTAGGGTATGGAAAAAATGCAGGAAATGTAAACCCTATCAAGTTCATTGTTGTCGTTGCATCTTTAGTTAATATAATGCATGTCGGTGTCTTTCCAGCCTTGAGCCAATTGCATATAAAGGCAAGTAGAAATTCTTCTTTTACTCATTGCCTGAATTTTGCACTTCACTGATCTTCTAAGAGCTTCAAGTAGGTCAGAGGCTTTGTTGTCGAACAGCTGGAAAAGGGAAATAGTGCTGCAGCAAAACTAAAGTATCTGTAATAAAAGCAGAATTTGTACCAATGGTTGTTTGAGTTTAACATTTAAAGGAGTCTTTTATTTTTTACTCTTGTTTCTGTTATTCTCTGTTCCTATATATTCTACCTTATTTTCCTGTTTTATGTATAGCACTTTGGAATCCCATAATAGGATCTTCTTCTGAATGTGCTATACAAATAAACTTAATTAATTAAAACCATAACATTTAGGACCAGAGCTGCCACTCTTTCAATTGAGATGGATTTAAAAAAAATTAAAACGTTTGGAAAAGCTTTATCATAATCACATTATTTAGATCCCAAAAGTCTGGGAAATCCACTGTGAGTATACTTTTTATATTTACCTATGTGCGGAAAAAAAAAAGTCAAGATATCTAACTCGAGTTAAGTTTACACACACTTTAAAATGCATAATCAACAACAATTCACCACACATTGACTTTGATTTATTTTATTTGACCTGTATTAATTCTGCAAAACCTTTACATGCAACATTGTGCGTAAACATCCATGTTCCCAAGGCATGCACTATTTACAACAGTGATAAAGATTGGCACAATGCATTGAGGGATGCTCATTTTAAAGCAAACAATCAATCCAACATGATTCGTGTTGATCTCATGTAACGGCCACGACGGCCAAAGCAGCCCAAAATACAATACAAGATGCTACTGGCAGTTGCTTTACGCACTACCACAAGGGCCAGAGATGTTGTGCGGCGACAACAAGACGGTGACGAAGGACCTGACTCTCTTAAATCTACCACTGCTACCTTATAAGAGCCAAGTATTTATACGCTTACAAACCACCTCAGCAGGTTCTTCAAATGATGCCATAGTCATGCAGAATATGACCTCTTACATAACAGTATTAGGAAAGAGATGTAAACATGAATAGACTCACTGTATCGTTATTCTCACCAAGTATAGATCATGAATAACTATATATTTATATACAGATACCATATACATCTCTATAAAGATTTGTATACTCTAGATATTTTGTACCACAATAAACGCCATGCATAGAATTTCTTGTTTTTTGTACTTGGAATCATTTGCAAACAGCTGTAGAAGTTGAGGTCATTCCCATTTTGGAAGGTGTGCTTTGCTGTCATTAGTAAACACACGCCAAAGCCATGAATTGAGAGGGATAGGCAGACAAACCCTGCATTGTGCAAATGGTGTATTGGGGGTAAGAGTGGGCCACTACTGCCGCAGGCACATGAGAGTCACAAGCACAATGCATGCAGGTAAGGCTGCACACACTCATGACAAAAGCATTTGCAACTTTGCTTCCTGACTAATTTCCTAAGGAGTGAACCAACGCTCACAGTGTGCATTCAGTGTAAAACATGACATAGAAAACCAGTATGAGTGTTAATTCCCACAAACTCAAGTGTCACAGATTAAATAACCACAGATAACCACGTATACATCGAATATTTACCTTGGTGTGCTCTAATCAAACCACAAATCAACATCAATTGGTGAAAGATCCAAATACTCGCCTCATCTAAATTGGATATCATATTTCTAACCTAACCTGAGCAATGTGTCAGTATGTAAACATTTCTTCATGGTTGCCGATAGTACATATGTATACATACATTATGTTCATCGTTGTCTTACACGTCAGCGGTTTGGCATGCTCGTATATTCAAGTGTTAAACTCTGGTGTGACGTCACGCCAGATGGCAAAATACGCTAGACAAAGTGGTGAATGTTTAGGCGTGAGTTCTCTGCTTTCAGGAGCCTCAGTATTGATTGTGACCTCCGATGCTACGACATATTGCTTTTCTTGTTCAAAGTCTCAGGCTCAACATACAATTGTGCAACTGTTTGTCTACATTTCATGGATATAAGAATGAAATCACTGGTCGTTAGACCCACGTAAACTCTGAATCTATTTCAGTAAGTTATCGAAGCTGAATGTTTTAGTATTTCAATTTTGCTGCCCTTTTCCTCATTTTGCCATGCTTTTGTGTAGTATAAGGGTATGTAGTTTGGAGTTATAACAAGTACCATTCATGTGTCATGCACTGCCAGCAAAAGCATTTGTTGATCAAGGAAAGATTTCCCTTTTATCCTGGAGTTTGTTTTCATTGAATAAATACACTATATTAACCATGACCTATTATATAGGAGTGGGCTGCACTCCTATATGTGTGGCTGCACAATCACTGCACTTGCACTGATCGAAAATATAATTGCTTTACTTTGAACATCGACCTTGAGATTTTATGTCCACTTCCCCCTGAAAATAAAAGCATGAAATCAGACCATTTGTGAGATGAGAGATCACTACTGTAGGGCCTGAAAGATGGCCGCAAAATTCCTTTTCTCTCTTCTTAAAAGTGTTTGGAGGGGTTTAAGTTGTGATTCTGTCTAGGTTAGTCCACATAATATTTATCCGACAATGTAGAATAGTATGCAGACTTGATATTGTGCACTTGGGCAAAACCATTCTGCGGCGGAAAATGGCCTTTCCCATGTTGATGATACAAATTTGGATGTGAAAGAAAGATATTCAAAGTTCTTGTAATATGAAAATTGTGATTATCTTTGATTGACTTAATTCATTAAGAAATATATCTATATGCTTATCTCTGTTGCTCAGAGGTGGATTAAGTCAACGCAGGGAGGAGAGAAAAGAGCAATAAAGAGGAAGCATGAGAGCAGTGCCTGCGCTATGTAGTGAAATAATAATAAAATCAGGCAATATATAAAAGGTGCCAACAGAAAGAAATGTAGATTGGGGTTGTTCTAGCGCATGCTGTGTTTGTCACAGGTGGTTAATCACTGGCGGTGTGATTCTCATTCAACAAGGTGTGCCAGCGCTCGATCTTCTTGTCTTTGTTCTTCAAACACTCATACCAGTGTTTTAGCCTCTCTCCTTTGGCGGTGATGCCAAGTTGACAGCCCCCTGGAGAGTTGGAATTCAAGTGTGAGAACTTGCTAGTAATGGCTGCTCAATTCTTGAATTTGCATTTGATTTTATCGAGAAAGAAAAATCTCCATCAAATATTTACCAATATAGTCATTGGACTTTCCAATATCATAGTCCCACACCGAAACATCTAAAGTCTTCTTAGCCAGTTCACCGTGTTTAATGTCAAAGCTGAATTCCTAAAATGGAAGTAAAACACAATTTCCTAATATTTGTCATATCCAAGATTTGGAGAGCTCACTTTTAAGAAATAAATCACATTTATATTTCAGCAAATAATTTCTTACCAACCTCATTAAATTCTGGGTTTAGTGTCCTCTTCTTGATCTGAGTTTTGCACTTTCCCTTCTTCCCCATGTCAGGTTTCAGAACTCTGTAAATTATAGAAAGCAGGTTTGTAAGACTTTTTCCAATGTCAAATTCAAGCACTTTCAAGAGCAACATCTCATCTTTTCAGAATTCTACAACTGCAGCAAATAGCACAAATACACACACAAAAAAACACTGTTTAGTATATGGTGTACCCAGAAAAATAAAATAAAAGGAGGCAATGTCTAATCTACAAGTATTACCGCGTTTTATTTAATTTCTCCCTCAAACATTTTTTCCAGTTATGTAAAATATATCTTTATGCACATTTAAGTTCTTCATCCAATTGTAGCAACAAGAATGTAAGCAATACAGGACTCATTTAAATATGAAAAAGGAGCAGTATATCACTTAACTCTTTCACTATGTAGCATTCTCATATAATCTGTTGTAATCGTTATTAAAAGACAACACTTGTATTTAAAACACCCTCATCAGCTGCGAGTTATCGCTATTAGCCCCTCCCAGTCAAAGTTGATGAGACGTCTTTTGCCATAGGCAGCAAAAGAGTTAAATAATGCACGCCCAAAATGATATTCAATGCAAAGTCTAATACTTACATTTTGACATACGGGTCAGAATATCCATTGGCATCCATAGCAGCTAAATGAACGCAGCGTACCACACCTACAAGGAGGCGGTTCAGCTGTGTGCTGTACATGAGGGAGATAAGAATGCGACCACGTTCCTCTACCTCACCGCCATCTTTTGCTGACTAGACACAAGAGCAAGAAAAAGACACATTTATGATAGACTGTGTTACAAACGATGGCGGAATCTGTTGCGTTTAGTTATTCTCTTGAAACATAAGGACACCTCATCTTCATAGAGAGCAATTCCTCGAGCTCCACCAGCTGTTGCTGTTCTCTTGGTCTGTGAAAAAAGATATCACATCAGATTGAGATTGAGAAGAGGAGAAGAAGGCAAATCGCTGTCACTCACCGGAACAACTCTCTCCAGACAGACGTTAAAATTTTTCTTCTGGTTCAATTTCAGCTTCTTCAACGCCACTCGAGTCTCTCCAATGAACTCATTGTGCCCAAACTTGTCCTCATCACAGACAGACAGCCTGTGGCACGAAGAATTGACTGGCTGTAAAGTCTAAGTCAAGTTAGACGGAGTGTGACTACAGTATCCACCTGAGGGTCTTCCGCTGCATGTCATCATCCGTCAGGCCGTGATAGGTGAGAGTCTCGTTCCATGCTGGGTTGCGGGTGTTTCTCAAGGTCTTTGTGCGCAACTTTGTTGACTGATAATACCGAAAAAAGTAAAGACAGTAAGACTCAAAGGCTTCAGAGCTCATCTTTTTGCGTCATTTTTTTAATTAAGTGCCAACATGACAACTTGAGCCGACATATTAGTCATGATTTAATTTATTCTGATGTCGCCTTTTTAGAAACCACACCTTTTTAAATTATTTTCATTCTTCAGAACCAGCAGATGTCAGGCTTGAGCTTGTAGAAGGCAACAAACCATATAGTATCATGTTCCCTTATTATTATTATTTTGTTTAATTAAAATTACGTAATTATTTATTTTTAAAGTAGTATAGAAAATGTTTTCTTTTCTAACCTTGCTAGCCCCTGGGAGCAGATGAAGCTTGACATACGGATCTGCCAATCCATTAGAATCCATTGGTTTCAAGCCCTAGTGATAAAAAGGAGAAATCATGTCCAATGCCAACAATGTTATTTAAGAGCTTTAGCAGCTAAATCAAGTCAAAAAAGTACTATTAATACAGTATTCAAAATAACAAAGAGGCACATAAAACACCAGATCAATTATTTTATGTGAACATACTAAAAGAAGGTTTGCTTAATTACTACTAATAGAATGGCCTTAAATTTGAGGGGAATTGGCCCTTAATGCATGCATTGAACCAGGGGAAACGTACCTTTGCTTTCAGAATGCTACAATGAAGGCTGTTGCTTTCCTGGTCATACATCAGACTGAATTCTAGAGAGCCCAGAGTGGCTGAAAGACACCAAGAAAATTCAGCAAATGTCATTTTTTATTTTACAGTTTGGGTGACCGCTTTAGAATTACAACATATACACTGCATGCTATCATATAATCATGGTCTTACTATTGAGCCAATAGCAACTTTGTAGTGAGCAAGAACGATGATTAATAAAAATTATTATTATAGTTTACATTTTATAATCCTGGGCGGCGCATCTGCCTCACAGTGGGGGACCTGGGTTCAAATCCAAATCCAAAAACATGCATGGTAGGCTGATTGGACACTCTAAATTGCCCCCTAGGTATGAGCATGAATGGTTGTTTGTCTCCTTGTGCCCTGCGATTGGCTGGCTAACCAATTCAGGGTGTCCCCAACCTCTGGCCCAAAGTCAGCTGGGATGGGCTCCAGCACCCCCCACGACCCTAGTGAGGATAAAGCGGTTCAGAAAATGAGGTGAGATGAGATTTTATAATCCCCTTAGACCTATTTCTCATTTCACAATGTCAGTGGGAGTAAAATACTTGATTAAATCCCATGACTAGGCGCATTCCTTTTCAGTTTGAAGCAAACTAATCAATTGAGTGTATTTGGTTGATCAAAACGGCATTCAGCGCTTTCCCAAAGAACATCAGGTCTCTACTCACTCGCTTCGTCAGAGTCATAGTCATTGGCCTCCTCCTCTTCCGCTGCAGGGGGAGCTTGATGTCGGGCAGGAGGAGCACTGTAAGCAGCGGGCTGCCTTCTGTCCTCTTGTATAGCAGGAGGTGCTCTCGGCTCTGAAGGGACTGCGCCAGAAGAGTAAGCAGCTCCTTCGCGTCCCGGCTGACCTAAAAACACACGTACATACACGCAAGCATATAGCTTTGCTCCAAATTGAAGACCATCCATTAGCGGCCCAGCTGGCCCTCACCCTGCGGAGTCATGGAGGGGGTCACAACGGGCTGCGGTCTGGAGCTTTGAACGGGCACCATTCTCTTCATCACCATTGGGCTTCCCTGCTCCCCCTCTTCGAGGCAAGCGTGGCCCGTGGCCGCGCGAGCAACTGAGGGTTTAGGGGCCACAGGTGGGTAACCAGCGCGGCCCTTCAGTTCTGCTCCTGAAAACAAGCATAATATAGTAAAGCCATAAACACACCCTATTCACGAGGGGGACGTGCATATTCGCATTTCAAGCTCTCACTGCAGCAGAATCTTTAATAACTCCCCAGTCTCTTTAGATACTTTTGATGTTGCAGCTTTTTGTTCAAAGGCATTGACCTACATTCAACACAAAAAGCTGCGGCAGTGTACTGCCACAGCGAAGTTCATAGCCTTTCCATCATGTGAAAAAAGGTATTCCATGCATTGGCACCGAGATGCCCTTGGGGTAAAACAGGTGAAAATGTATGGAGATGAGTGGCGGTAAAACATGTCAAACTTTAGCCAGTATACGCATACCAGCAATCCTAATTGGGAGTATTTGACGTTAAATTCATCCCAAAATGTTTTTGTCTTCAAATATTACCGTATTTTCACGACTATAAGGCACACCGCATTATAAGGCGCACCCTCAATGAATGACACTTTTTCCAATATATAAAGCACACTGGATTATAAGGCACCCTATCTATTTTGTAGAAAATTTAAGACTTTTAAGTGAGCCTTATAGTTGTGAAAATACAACATTTTAAGAAATTCCCGATTTGCACACGAGAAACCAGTGAAATGACTACTTGCCTGAAACCTGGTTGGTCGGTGGAGGATTCTGACTTTGACCTGGAAAGGAGAAAAAAATGTACACTTGCAATATGGGCTGCAGCATCAATAAATATCACAAAGTGAAAACCTATAAAAAGGTATACAAATTAGAGGCACTGCACTGCTGCACGCACCAGGTTTTTGTTGCAGAGTTGCCTTCTCCCGGGGTTTAGAAGATTCTTGGTCTTTCGTTTTAGATAATGTCATGGGTGCAGGAAGGAATTGTTTGGGGAATCCTTTAAAGAACCAGGCACCGGACCTCTTCCATACCTGAGAAAATACATCTTACTTGGTTCACCCGACATGATATATTTGGTTTCCTAGCATGATGTACTCACCTCACGTTGTTCTCTGCAGATCTTGCACAGCCACACGGCGCGGGGCCTGCTGCTGCACTGAGTACCACATTTAGTACACATGTTCTAGGCACCAAGAAAATAGAAATATCATTATGCAAGGGTGACAAAGTGACAAGTAACATGTTTTGAGCCAAGCTTTTGGGATCGCAAATTCCCATTGACCTCGAGAGGGTGAAGACTATCTGGGGATTCCTAAAATGTATTATGCATCAAATTGAGTAAGACAGTTTGCTACTGCAGTGAGGTTGAGTCAGTGCCTATGAACAGTTTAATTCTGAAAAACTCTGTTCATATCATAATAAACCAATGAGGTCGCTCTGGTGTCATCCCTGTGCAGCTCTCACCAAGAGAGGGTCAAAACTATCTAGGGCAGGGGTGTCAGACTCGGGTTGGTTCGCGGGCCGCTTTAACGTCAACTTGATTTCATGTGGACCGGACCATTTTAGATATAATATTTCGATTTTTTTTTAATAAATGGATTAAAAGAACTGGATTAAAAGCCCTGAATATTCAGTTTTTTATAGATCTAAAACAATGTTTATTTTAGCTTTTATTTATATATTTTTAGATTTTACAAAATGTTTTTTGAACTAAAATTGATTAAAAAAATACAATTATTGATTTAAAAGGGGGAAAATCAGGAAATTTAATATACATCTATACTCTTCATTTTAATTTGATCCTAAAACAGAAAGTCGGCACTCATGATTTACTTTCCCGGGCCACACAAAATGATGCGGCAGGCCAGATTTGGCCCCCGGGCCGCCACTTTGTCACGTGATTTAGGGATTCCTATGACGGGTTATGTATCAAATTGAGTAATTCAGCTTTCTCGCAGGAACAGCCACCATTCAAACATCACTGATGTCTAGTGAAATTGGCATTTTTACTTCTTTGAGCACCTACCTTTTTGCAGTCCTCACACACCACTGAGCTGACCCCAGGGGTTCCCAGCTGCTCCCCACAAAGCACGCAGCGAGACTGCCCATCCCCACACACCGTCTTCTTCATGTCATCCAAGCGGTTTATCAAGCGCCTGCAGAAGCACACCTGGTGTCACTGATGACTTCCTTATAAGTAGCTCGCATTGAAATTGCTACAACGTATTGAACAGATGCGCTGATGTCCTTTCCATAGGGCGGATAATTGAAGTGTCTCACCCAATCCTCTCTTGCTCCATGGCCTCCATTTTCTCCGCTCGTGCAATCACGCCATTTATGATTTCTTTTTCTTCATCAGTCAATTCTGGAGCAGATCCAGGGGCAGGGCCTGGCTGCATGGTCCAGTTGCCCCTGTCAGCCAAATAGTAGATGATGTCGTAATTTAAACAAAAAAAGGCATATAAAAATATTGTGAGGGAGTGGCCATTGTAAATGAAGATGCAATTTCCAAATAAAACAATACTACACACAAAGATACTCCCCTCCTTCCAAATTATAACCTATTCCCTTAAATGTTTCTGTACAAATTCCTCTCAAAATTTCCCTTTGCCATAGGTTTTACATTGAAGAAGCTAAACTTTCTCTAGATGTAAAAACAGAATATTGGGATGATTTTTTAAAAAAAGAAGGGTTTATAATGCCCCATTAAAGATGAGCGTGATAGTGGAGGTGTTGTATCTACTTACTGGTCTTTAACACTGTCAGAGATGGCACATTAGAAGGATGTAGGTTGAAACAAAGGATTAGTCTTTGGAGGTTATACAGCTAAATGACAACATTTGCTAATAATCCTTCTCACCTGGCTTGCATGGTTCTCTGCCTGTCGTTGGGAATCCAGCGATCCGAGCTACTGCTCATCACCGTGTCAGTCATGGCAGCACTAACACATTCTGAAAGACATAACAAAAAGCAACGTAAAAAATCCAACAAGATTGAAACTGCCATAAATAGTGATGATTGTTGTGCCTAATTAGTGGAAACTAATAGCTTGCGAATGAAGGCGTACGGGGAAAAGTACAATGGAGAGTCATTAAAAGAATGGTTAGTTTTAGATTGAAATCCTCTAGTACGCGCATTTAGCTTTTCCATTGTTTTTATCTCATCTTAAGCAGCGCTAACTTAAGTGCCACTACAGGTTGCCCAATGGGTTGAAACAGCGAAAGGCTCTAATTGGCAAACCACCAGATTGATTTCATTGCAGTAGACTGATGAAAGGAATGAATCAACATGATGTCAAATTACTGATTCAGATCATAATCGCACTGCCATTCAGCTGCTTACTTCAAACAATTTCAGAGGCCTGAAACTGATCAAATATTTGCTACAAGACCAACTGCAAGATAAGCACATTTCCAGGTTTCATATTTACAGCCAACTATTTCCTTCTCCTTTTTAATCACTCATACAAATGTGCTTAAAATCCAAGAGATATTTTCAGCACACAACTCATATTTTAGTGCCCTGTATTACATGTTAAGTTCTAAATACATTTAAAAAAACTGGACAGTTTCAAAAAACTCACGATGACAAAATGAAAAAATAAACTGAATCAATCAAGTGAGGTGAAGAAAAAAAATTAAGATAAGGCAATGAAGTCAAATGAGAAAAAAAGTGTTAATACTTTTAAAATGCACGAGAGTGTAAAGACGATCAAAGACTATGTTGCTTTGAAATTCACCCTTGAATGCCCTAACTTTGCATCTCAATAAAGTAAACACACTGTCACTAAGAAATTTTGCAGTGTGCACTTATTCCAAGTACAAACTCAACTCAAATCTCATAAATTGCAGTCTTTTTTGGGAGAGGAGATTTCCCCTAAAACTGGGGAGAATTCAGACGTCTTTCTGTGTCAGGTCCGCAGTCTATGTCCTGAAGGCAAGTAGCACCAAACTGTGAAGCCCTGCAGGCTGCACCAAGTAAAAAGCTCCTGGAGCTGATGTCAGGAATAGCGATGGTGCATAACGGCAATTGTGTTCCCACCGTATGGCAGTAAAGGGATGAACAGTGAGAATGTGGAAAAAATAAAATCAATAGCATTCTCTTGTCAACAGTTCAGCAGAGCTTTAAGATCACGCTCCCTCACTTGTCTGATCATTTTAAATTCAGTAAATGGTGCATCAGAGCCCCACATTGTGACCCATAATCTGTCAGCGCCCTGCCTGTGAGATTGAAGAAATAGCAGCAAACTTGCTGGACTCCTCGTAAAACTGCAATACTGGGTGAGGGCTTTCCATTTGTGACGCCACTGCAGCAGTGTGCAACACACTTTTTCGGGGATGATCAATGGAAAAGTGATGAAAAGTGCAACAAGCAGTGAATAATGTAGTCCTCAAAAAGCATACTGTACATTTTTTAACAATAATAACGGAGTCTGCCAGACATGTTTTTTAACCTGATAGAACAAAAAAGAAGTTGCATGAGCATTATTAGCCATGTAGTAGTGCGTTGCACTCTCAGACTGTCCTTTCTGATCACTTATTTTCTGTTTTCTCATCGTATTCTTTGTGCTTTTGGGGCTTTCGCCTTCGCCTATTCAAAAATGTCTTTTAGTCAGAAAATAACATTTGAATTCATTCATTTGAAAAATGTTTGACAGTCCAAACCAAATGGCATCGGGGTCCAGACTTGGACTGGGGTCCGCCAGTTTGGGACGGTTGAATTAGCACATGTCAATGTAAATAAATCATAAACATCAAGCCATTCATGCAGCCACATCCTGTATGGAATTTCATATGTAGGAAGAAGGGAGCAGTTTTGCGAGGCGTTTAAAGGCCGAGTAGGAGAGGCAATAGATATCTACGTCTGTACTCCCTAAGCACACTTTACGCACAAAGCATCTGTCAGCCATTTTTAGAAACATGGTCATGCACTCTCCTTGTTTAGTTGGGGTGAATGTAAGAGTTAGCAGCACAAATTGATGTGACTTTGAATAGTAGGTGTATGACTCATGACTGCAGGCTCACTGAAAGTAAAAGCGTTCAGAAAGCATCTTTCATAAAAGAGATAGAAGGCATACAATCGTGAATGAACAAGGAAGATGATGTTTTTTGTATTAAATGGTCTTGTTTTGAATTTAACAATTACTAGTACATGATGTTTCACATTTAGAAGACATAATTGAGTTGACCGGTTCTGGTTGGAAAACCAAATTATGTGTCGGGAGGATTTGATTCACTGTCAGTAGTAACAAAGTCAGATGTTTCTTTATAAAAGTTGCCGATGTTGCTGGAAGAAAGGATTGAAGCAAATCCATTACTTTTACAGAGAACTTCGATTTTCCATAAAACATGTCAACTGCCGTTGACAGCTCTCTTCACTGTTCAACCTGTATATTACCTAAACCTTTTTTAATCATTCTTAAAAGAATAGTTTGCTTAAAATAATCTTTAAGGAAATAATTGCCTATAGTTATTCTATAGCAAGGCGGTCAAACTCGGGTTGGTTCACCGGCCGCATTAACATCAACTCCATTTCATGTGGGCTGGAACATTTGAGATTTTTTTTTTGGGGGGGGGGATTTTAAGAACTGGATCAAAAGACCTAAATATTCCGTTTTTTTATAAAACACCTGTGTTCTATAGCATACTTTTGATTCTAAAAATAGAACAAGTATGTCAGTCTTCAAAGTTTCTTGTACACCCTAATATGGCTCCCATTTGTAAGATATTGACTATAATGGCACTATTAAAAATTCAGGGCAAGAATTCCCAGGCGAGGCTTGAAAAAGGACATTTCTAAAGCAGGTTAATGAGAATTTGAGATCAACATTTAAATGCACAACTTTGGCTCCATTTGCTTAGGTTTAACTTTCTTACGGCCCCTGCAGCCCAATTTTTGATACTGTTATTCGGATGATTTGAATATATTTCAATATAAAAAGCTATGATATCAAGCTGACATTTTGTATTGTAACAAGTCTATTAAATTGCCAGTAGAATGGTTTATGCAATTTGAAAAGCATTTACAAATGCATATTAAAAAGTGAATTACCAATACAATGCTATAATGTTAGGGAATTTTATTCATAGGGCTGCCAAGTTCTGCATCTTTTTCAGACTGTCATCTCATGAAGCCAGCAATATATGCATTTTTGTATACAAAAACAAGAACCAAATCAAACCTCGCGGCTATTTCAGATATGCCAAATGCAAATGAAAGTTGTTGGGGATGGAAAGTAATTAGCTTCATTTATTCAGAGCCAACCCATAAATAAAAAGTCAAAAAATGAAAAGGAATTCTAATTATAGTATGATGGTGTTGTCCAATATTAATCAAAGTGAAAAGAATCTTTGAAGAAATTCAGGACGGTAATGTGCTGGGAAATTTGCTATTTTTAATTTTATTTTACCACATTATAGATCAACCGTAAATAACAACATTAATATGGTGTACTAAAGACAATAAAACATTGTATAATAGATATTACTCTCCAGAAATGCAACAGAAAAGACAAGACATTTCCGAACACCATAAAGAAAAGTGGACTTGCACAAGAGTGCATTGCACCATGCAGTCCTTCATTGCTGGAGGAAAACATCACTCAGCATTTCTTAATTATTTACAACTTCAAACCCCAGTGCTCTTCACTTTGTGTACATCCACTCTCAATGCATTTGTGCAAGTTTTCTGATTTTCAGATCATCAAACATCCACAGTGGGTAGGTATTAAGCGGGTACTAATACTCTGCGTGGGAAACGGTAAAGTTGTCTGTCTTTTAAGAGGTGCTGAAGCAACTAAATATGTTTAGCTCAGACAGTCACGTTGGTGGGCACCATCTGCGAAAACCATCTGTGAGGGCTCCTCACCTCTCAAAAGGACAAGTGTTGCACTGATCCAACCAAATTGTCTGTGCGGGCATGCCTCCAAGTCCCGCATTGTTGGAGCGCAAACAGGAAAGACCATCCAGTGTCCAACAAGCTAACCTGCTGCTAATTCGGCTTTGCCCTTCGCCCCCTCCGAGAGACTTGCCGAGTCATTCGTGCTGCCTTATTTTCATTCTAAAATCAGTGGAACGGATAATGAATTAGAATGGCGCGAGAGCAAAGGGCTCTGGAAAGGGCGAATAAATCTTACTCTGCATTTTCACCAATGTAGATGGATAAAAATCAATCACTGCAATCTCTCGTGCATTTCCAAGGAAGTACATTTGCGAAAAGGAACTCTTTATAGGGTGTTCAACTTTTAACATTCATCCAATTGTCCAATGTATTATTCAAATGAATTTGGATAATTTAGGCATGAATGCCCAACAGATCCAGTGGCTTAGTGCAGCAAAACACCAAAAGAACAGTTTAGCCTACATAAATTCCCAAAGTAGAAGAGAATATGTAAACATGGCAGGTAAAATTCATTCAAAGACATCACACTTTTAGTTGGACTTACAAAATCTAAGGCTAAAGCTGACTGCAAAACCGCCAATCGAGACAGTTTCGACAAGAAATAGCCCAAAAATTGGACTAAGAAAGAAGAATAAAGGTAAGAAAATACATTTGACTTGCATTTTGATTCTGAAGGCTTATACATTTCTTTCAGAGTTACTACTCAGAGAGTTTATCGACATTAATTTGTCATGTAAAAATTATTTACGCACTTCAAAACAGTATCCAGTCCTATATTTTTAGAACTGTGCAAGGAAATGGGGAGCATATTTAGAGCCTTCAATTACCAGCACTCAAGCTGGTGTCTGCTTGTGGGATGGTTATTCCAATAAACACAACTGGAAGCTGATGCACAAGCCATTTAGTTCCATTTATCTTGCTTCAGGACTGTCGAACACAGCATTAAAGTCTGCGGTCCAAAAAAAAAGCTATACGTAGGCCTTACGCATAGCAAATTTTAGTGGGAAATATGTTGTCTCATAAATTATTGCCGATATGTGATAGTAATGTGAAAAATATATAACACTGTGCATTGAACATGTCCATTTATTGTAGAGAAAACAAATGCAAAATCCAAACAGATGAGGTCAATTGGAATGAATTCTGATGCACCGTGAATGTTCCACCCAATAATTAACTTGACAGTCGTCTAGGGAAAACGAATGTCAATTTTGGACTTTTCTTATGCTCTTTGCTCTTATGGTCTCTGAGGAGAACTTGGTCTAAAGGCATTATTAATTAGTTCAGTCTCTTCCGATACCCCTGAGGGTCTTAGGAGATCTAATCACGACTTTGAGAAAGGTATTGATTCTCACCCACTGCATTGATGAGAGTTTCAAGATGAAGACACTCCCGTTTGCAGACAAGCAGCAAATGGCAAAATAATGTTGCTCAGATTTAAACAAAATAAGAAATATTTCTACAAAAAGAGACAGTTCCTGATATTGGACTCTAAACTGTATCAATACAATAGATGGTGAGTAGCACACATACACCTTTCACCAACTGTGTCCATGGTAACAGCAGGATGGGAGGAACCAAAATGGCTTACCACAATTGGAGTGCATGTGCGACCATCAATGTGTGTGATCATGGCGGTCGGTATACCTGTCCAGTACTACTGTAAATGGGCCTCAGTTTTACAAATCATGTCAGAGTATCGAATAGAAGGGATCTAGCTGAGAAAAGTCAGAGTTGAAGTTCAGCTGGAAAACACATCTGGCAACGCTTGTCATAAATTCCTCTGTTTTAAATAATGGATTGTTTCTAGCTATCTTGTAAGAACACCCTCGCACACAGTACACATTTTCACTCCATCTTTACTGAAAACATAGTAAAAGGCCATAGAAATAAGAGTTCCAACCGTCCATGCATACACGTCTTTCCCCAATCAATACTTGTAGGTTCTTTTGTGAGATGAGGTAACTGCAGATATTTCTCATACAGAATAGTATTCAGGATTTTCTCCCCCTCCCCCATTTACTTCCATCTTCAGGGTCATAGGAGTTGGTGGAACCAGTTCCTTCAGGAACCAGAGTATCCGTTGACAAAGGTGGTAACTCATAGATGCACGGGTAAATAAAAAGGAAACAAGGAGGTGACACAAGCACCTGTTCAGTGACCCTCCTGGAATCCACATGCGCCCGCCCTATACACATCTGAGCTAGAAAGGCTTCATTGAGGTTTTTCATCGAGCGCCTAAAATCCTGCAGCAACGCCCTGGGAACCAACCAGTCAGTGTCCTACATGGCTTACCAGGTTCCGTTGTCTATTTCAGATTTGACTACTACCAGGAAGCAAGCACTGCATGAGGGCGGCGAGCCTGCCACGTTCACAATACATTTTAAGAGGGTGTAAAAATAGCATCTTATCATACCATCTGAAGCACGGTATCTTGAAGTGAATTCACCATCAGCACCATTGTGTGTGATCATGAATGATAATTGTGGTTTGCAGGAAAATGTGTTCTCTAAAATGAAATCAATCAAATAAAAATGCCCATTATTAATTAACAGGAGCGTCATTCTGCGCAGTGATCCGCACAAATTACCTTTTTTTCATTCAGATGACTCAGTGTATAATTGGCCCCTATCTGTCCCATCAAATTAATAAGTGGACAATGATTAACGCTTCTCGTAAATCACCACCGACCATCCCCTCTTGTGAATGAAAGGTTGACACCATTCAAGTCAGTGGCCGAAAGTGTAACCCTCACAAAGGTTTTCAATTCATTTCAATATTTTTGACATCCTCTAAGCGATACAAAGACGCACCTGAGAATCCAGAGCAGCTTCTTCTTTCCAGTCACTTGTGGAGAAATTGTGATGAAAAGGAGTAGGATCAGTCAATGCGCATGGTGCATGTCACCACACCGGAACCCGGGTGTTAATGTGCAGCCTGGAAGGGTCGTCCGTGGCTAAAGACACGGTGTGCGTGGGAACTCGCCTTTTTTTCCTGCGCTGAGGATGGAAAGCCCTTGATTCGCTGGGAAGGAAACCCCTGGATGAGAAGTGATAACGCTAATGCATAAATGGACAGTCACCTGATCGAATTGTGTCTGGAACAGTGAACCCGGACACTATTTCAATATTTGAAACGTTTTATTTTTATATTTTTATACACACATTGCTCTCTGAATAGTTTCATTTGAGCTCTACCGTGTGTTTCACATTTTTGTGATGGAATGCAATGTATATTTGTTATTGTACTCGCTTTGGAAACATTAAAAGAATTAGTTTTAAGATTTTTTAAAAAAAAATCGATCCGACAATATTCTGAAACAAGTTAAACGCAGAAACGTCTTGAAATGTTATTCGAAAATTCATCGTTTTTTCCACTTTTATTGACTCGAGTGAATATAAAGTTGGGTGGTTACGCCACCTAAAGGATAGCTTGTTTGTTGCGCTAAATTGCCGAATCGCTTTTGTTTTGTTTCAGAAAGAGAGAGAACATATACGCAAAAAAATCTATCACACTCGCTTTATGGAATGCAAATACTAGTCCCAGCAGTACTAACCAGACATTTTACTGTCATTTTATATAAATCACAATCAAATGCAATAAAAAAAATAGCTTTCACGGGAGGATAATTATCAATGCGCATGCCCAGTCTTTAGTTAAATTGCTACTCAAAATACATTAATTTCCCCTCTTATCATATCAGTTCGAATACTTACCTCGAGTCATTCGGTGGACTATTTACATTCCAAAATCTGTTGCTGAAGAATTTCTTGTCTTTTGTCTTTAGTCAATTTTATGTTGTAATGCACAAGGGAGCGCTAGTCACATGACACAGTGGGTCACCTGATTCGCACTGCAAAATGGCCGCCCACTTATCATACGGCAGAGTCAATTTAAACATTTTGAGAGAAGCGGCACGAAAGGAGCTAAGGGAGTTTTTGGACAAATGTGCAGGAAGCAAGGTAATATTTAGTAGGTATGGAAGGGAAAATGATTTGCCTTGATATCTTTTTACAGAGTAAAGGAGTCAGACACAGATATGGCGTGATGCAGCTGTCAACATAGTTTGCTAAGCAGTAGTAGTTTTATCTCTACTGTTGAGTAATATAGAAATTTAAGAAAAAAAAACTTGAGTAATATTTGCATTGACGACAAACTGTCAAAGCTGCTTTTTAAATTATTTTAAATCTTTCATTTAATGTGTCTTGGTTGTGTTCTTGCTTTGTAGGCTATAGTGTGGGATGAATATTTGACTGGACCTTTTGGACTCATAGCACAATATTCCCTACTTAAGGTAAGTATAGTCCTCGTGTATATTTGTATAGCTAAACCAGCGTGCTATTTTTGTTGTTGTTAAAACTATCAGTCGTCTGCTTGTTGTATTACTGCAGTTTTGATTTTAAGTGTTGTTGTATTGGTTTAACGTTGTGGCAGCATAATTCTGATGCGTCTTTTCTTCAGGAACATGAAGTGGAGAAGATGTTCACTCTCAAAAGTGGTCGGCTCCCCTCTGCCGATGTCAAAAACATTATCTTCTTCGTGCGACCCAGGCTAGAGCTTATGGATATCATTGCAGAGAATGTATTCAGGTGGTTATAATGAACCAAAATGGACCTCTGTCATTGTCATCCGAACATACAACTATCACTGCCCATTGTGTTGTTGTTTTTTTCATTTTTTTCAGTGAAGATAAGATGCACGTAACACGTGAATTCCACATTTTGTTTGTGCCCCGCCGGAGCATGCTTTGTGAACAACGACTCAATGAGCTCGGTGTGCTGGGCTCCTTCATCAACATTGATGAGTATATCCTGGACCTCATTCCGTATGATGGCGACCTGCTTTCAATGGAATATGAAAGTGCCTTCAGGGTGTGTTCATGTCTTCATATATAGAAAACAAAATCTCTTAAATGAAGCATGTGCTCCTAAAAATCTCAAAATACCTACTATAAGTCTCCTCTATTATATATAATAACATATACGTATAAGGATGTGAAAATGTAGTCAATTGCATTCAATACATATTCGATTTAACGACATCAAGTGGTCACGTTAGAGATTGCAGTCAGTGGCTTCACCTGCCGTGACTATTCATTCATCAATTGGCAGGCATTTGTTTTAAAATGAGTTCTGTAACATTCGGAAAATGTAAAACCTTAATGTGTTGTCCTGAATGTAACATAAGTTTCTTTTGAACCCACTGAAAGGAGTGCTACTTGGAAAATGACCAAACAAGCCTTTACCACACCGCCAAGGGTCTTATGACTTTACAGGCGCTCTATGGGACTATTCCACAGATTTATGGAAAAGGAGAGTGTGCACGGGTGAGTAAATTGTCAACCGACCTAACTAAATAACAAACCAACGAATTTGGTGTTGAATTGTATATATCGCTTGTCATTTTTCGGGCATCTGTTAGCATGTTGCCAACATGATGCTGAGGATGAAGAGGGAGTTTGCAGGCATTCAGAATCAGATCTTGCCTGTGTTTGACACATTACTGCTCTTGGACCGGAATGTAGACCTGCTAACACCTCTGGCCACACAGCTCACATATGAAGGTCTCATTGATGAGCTCTATGGAATCAATAATGGTCAGGATGACATTTTAAATATATGGACTCAAACTTTCTTACTCCTTTTGTCACCGAGTAAATTTATTTCTATTGCTTTGATAGGTTACGTGAAGTTGCCACCCGAAAAGTTTGCCCAGAAAAAACAAGGCGAAGCAAGCAAAGATTTGCCGACGGAGCCCAAGAAGTTGCAACTCAACTCAGCAGAGGAACTTTATGCGGAAATCCGTGACAAAAACTTCAATGCTGTTGGAGCAGCGCTCAGTAAAAAGGCCAAAATTATTTCTGCTGCCTTTGAGGTTGGTCCTGCTTTTGCCCTTAAGCCACTTTGACATGGTTACACATGCTTCTGTACAAAGATAAGCACTAAAGTAACAAAAATCTACTTGGACCATTTGCTGCCATCGCTTTCTGGCATCTGAAATTGAATTAAAATCAAGTGATTGTAATTTGGCATGTTATCACAAAGGCCCTGAGGAAAAATCCATATGATTGGAGAGTTGATTGCTATGTTCAAAAGATAAGATAAAGTACTATTTCCGTTAGAAAGCGTAGACATGTCTCTAGTTTTGTTCTTATCATATTAGAAGTCCAGCAGCTAAAATATTGACAGTTTGTCACATTGGTCTTATTTTGCAGGAGCGCCACAATGCTAAAACTGTCGGCGAAATTAAGCAGTTTGTGTCGCAGTTGCCTCACATGCAGGCAGCACGGAGCTCCCTGGCCAACCACACATCCGTTGCTGAACTCATAAAGGACATCACAAGTGTGTAAATAATTATTTTCTGAGCTTCCTTCCATACATCTGATTCAGTACCAAAGTTTCACGGGTTTGTCCATTTCAGCATCGGAGGCCTTCTTTGACAATTTAACCGTGGAACAGGAATTCATGACTGGAGTTGACACCGACAAGGTACATACTAGTCCTTGAACCTATTTTCCCGTCAAACTATGGTAAAGTAATAATCACTCGTATTGAGAAAAAGAGAGATTTAAGTGCAACTGTGGGGAATGGTATTTTGCACATAACCTTTAAGGCATTTTCAAATCCAGGTGAACACCTACATTGAAGATCGCATCGCCCAAAAAGATCCCCTCAACAAGATTCTGCGCCTTGTGTGTATGCAGTCCGTCTGTAACAATGGCCTTAAACAGAAGGTCCTTGACTACTACAAGCGAGAGATTCTACAGGTAGTGTCCAATAAAAATATCAAAATGGCCTATAAAGCTGTTGGAATCGTATTAGGTTAGAACTTTATTATTACATTAAGTATACTGTACAGTAATCCCTCGAATACCGCGGTTAATGTAGACCAGACATGGCCGCGATAATCGAAAAATCGTGAAGTAGGGTACCCCTATTATAACTACCTTTTTTTTCCCTTCAGTGATGAGTTCTAGTAGCAAGAGTGGCTTCCACTTATGAGTTCCAGCGTGGATTTGCACATTTTTATGAAAAATATTAATAATAATTAATAGCAGAAAAAATAGCAAAGAATTGAATTCGCAATAAGTGAAGTCGCGATAATCGAGGGAACACCATACTGCTAATTTTATTAGAGGAATTAGAAATAAATGGAATTACAAGGTTGCCTGAACAATTGAAAAAAATACAATTTTCCAAAAATAATTAAGATTTAGAATAAAATGTAATTACGTTATTGTGCAGTTCAGTGCTTTTATTATTATTGTTGTGTAAGGTATGACTTTATTCCCTGTTGAATTTGTGTCTATCTGTATCTTATCTCTGTAAAGACTTATGGCTATGAGCACATCCTAACACTGAACAACCTGGAAAAGGGGGGTCTCCTAAAACAACAGACCAGTTCAAGGAATAATTACCCTACCATTAGAAAGACCCTTAAGCTATGGATGGAGGATGCAAATGAGCAGGTATGAGCTGAGGGGAGATTTCATGCTTCATAACTTACATGGATATATTTGATACTGGATTTTATCTTTTTCCCCCCAGAACCCTAATGACATCTCATACGTATACAGCGGCTATGCTCCGTTAAGCATCCGACTCACTCAAGTTTTGGCCAGGCCAGGCTGGCGGAGCATCGAGGAGGTGCTAAAAATGCTCCCGGGTCCGCACTTTGAGGAGCGCCAACAGCTGCCTGCTGGTCTCCACAAAAAACGTAAGCTGCAGTGTAAACATGATTTTCCAACAGGGTCTTGCCTGCATGATATAGATAAGAGTCAGGCTTTGTTCGTGGGAGGGGCAGAGGCTGAATGAGCTAATGGATTGGACTTGGCTACCATTGTCACCATGGCTCTGTCCGTTTGCATTCGTCTTTGTGTAGATGTGTTAAAAAAAAGGGTAGATGACAACACAGTTTTTCAATTGCCAGTACTTCCAAATAGCAGATGGATGTGTTACCACTGATGGGAATGACACTTTGCAATATGTTAATTAAAGCCGTGAAATTAGATTTAGTGGCTTGTTTCTGCTTGCCCGCGTAAAAGCAGACTTTTCACAAGTGATAATAGGAGAATCTTGGCAAGGCTGATGAATAAATTTGTGCTTTTAAATGGAAATATTTTTGTAGTGGGGACCTTTTGTAGTTGTCTAGTACTTTATATCTGAAAAATTGTTCAACAAATTAGGTGTGCTAACGTTTTATAGACGGTTCCAATGAGGAAACTGAATGTATGCATTGTTTCTACTAACTTGCAGGCCAGCAGGGGGAGAATAAAACAACACTAGTGTTTTTCCTGGGAGGAGTAACATATGCAGAAATAGCAGCTCTCCGTTTCCTTTCCCAAATGGAAGACAGCGGGATGGAATATGTTATAGCTACAACCAAACTGATCAACGGTACATCTTGGATCAAATCCCTCATGGACCGACCCGAAGCCCAGATGCACTGAGCCAACTGTGACGCACATAGACACATCTAAAGACCCTTTGACTGACCAGTCTTCATGTCAAAATAAGCATGCCACAGGTGTGTCACTGAATGGAACAGATGGAGCTGTTTTTGTTGCTGGCTTGCACTGGTGTGGTGGAAAAAGAAGCATAATGCAACTGTTACTGTAAGAAAGTACTTTCTAATTTAAAGCATGGATTCATAGTTTGTCTAAATGTTACGTTTTTTGTTTTTTAAATTAGTATTGTAACTTGTTTTGTATGTTTTTCCCCCTACCAGATGGAATATAACTACTAAATCATGAGGTTAAACTGGTCCCTCTTATTCACTAGCTGCAGAATTATTGTTGCTACTGACAAGAATGCCTCTTTTTTGCACAGTGGCTTTTGATGAGGAAGACGAAAGTATTAGCTGTAAGCATCGGTTCAACCCTCGGAAGGAGCAATTAGCGCATAGCAGGCCTCCCTCTATCAGCCGATAATGCTCTGGGGCCGTCTGGAGTGCTCAGGCCTCAGCATCCTATCATTTGACAGCATAGGACAATGATTGAATTAGGGGGCCATTTGCTCAATGTTCCGGCAGAGAATAACTGTGTGGCAGCGGGGTTTTAGATCTTCAGTCAATAGCAACTCCTTGTCTTTACAGTATAAACAGGGCTACCTGCTGACAGGACGTACTCGGTGTACTCTTAATGGATAAATCCATGTTTATTTGTTATTTCTAATGAGATTTATGTGTAAGATTTGCTTGACGAGTTTCATATAGAATGCTAGGGCGTGACTGTTGGAGGAGCAGGTGCACAGGAGACATAAGCACCATTAGGATCAATCCCAGTGGAGTAAGATCCTAGTGATCAGTTCTTGTCTTTGGCTCCTCCTTGACTGGGAGTTGAAAGGCTTGAGGCGGCACCCGTTAACTTCACAGCTAGAAGTGTTCCAGCCCACCCTGTTAACGGTGCAGTCCTGCTGTAGCAACATCAAGGTAGGACTTGTTTAAACGCTTTTATTTCCTAAAATATGTGATATTTGATTTGGATTATATTACATGATCTGTGGGTTTAACTGAATTATTTCTAATAGATATAACAAAAACAAACAATACATCGTTTTAAAGGAGCGTCCTATTCTAGGATACAATTAGTGATAGGATTTTTTTATTAAAAGATTACTCAAAAACTGGACTTTGCTGCAACTTCTAGTACTTTTCTCCTTGTTCCCTTTCCTTTTTAATGTGAATTCCCTATTCATACTTTTGAGAGTACAGATTTATGAGGGCTAAGCATGCGGAAAGGGCTGTTTTTTTGTGAATAAAGATCAATACTGAAACCTTTTAGTGCAATATGCAGATACATTATTTACCAACTGTCAACATAAGTGTGTCCTCTAATAGGATAGCTTTTATTTCTATATATTATTTAGTTTGTCATTGTTTTGAAATGTGCAAGTGTGTGTTTGCAGAATGGGACAAGACGGGAACCTGGGACACCTGACTTTGGCTGCCCCAAGGCAGAAAACACAGCAGGTGCATCTGGATTCTGAACCTTTGTTTATCCGCTTCTTGCGGACATTCAGAGAAGTCATCAAATTTGTCCTCTTCAGTTACACTGTTCTTTTCGGTGCCTTGCTTCTCGCCCGATGGACCACTTACTACATGGTGGGAAAGTAAAAAGCTTTGACTTGGACTAGATGTGGAGCTCTTTATTTAAATAGAAACTTGTCCATTGTGGATTATAAGTGCTCATTTTGGTAACACCTGAAATGGCAATGTACTTGTTAAACGCTTGAGCTAGCTGTGACTAATGTAATGTGTATCAATTCCCTTATTTAAACAGAACAACAGTGGAGGGAATATTTGAATAGCCACAAACTTTGCTGCTCGTGTGTTGCCGTGTGCATTCTTCAACCTGTACAATGCATTGCAAAGTGCTTCTTTTTCAATATCTAATACAAAATATGTTAACATATTGGATACACTGTTACTGATTGAAATCTGTAATCATATAAACAGGGAGATCCAAAATGTAGTGGATTTTTGTCTGCAAGAATACAGGACTATACTTCAGTTGCTTATACAATGTGATTGCTTCAGTGTTAAAATGTTGGAGATTTAGTCAATGTAAATTAAATATGAAAACTTGTATTTAAAAGAGCTGGCTATTTATGTAAAACTGACTTTGTTCAAATGAATAATTAAAGATAAAATGTATTAAAGGTTCCTATATAAAACTCAATTTATTACGGGTCTGTGCATTGCTACGTTTGATTTATTCACAATATGATCTCACACGGGCGGGGTTTAGTGTTTTATGTCATACAAAAGATAAGTTATTGCCATTTTCAAATAAGCTAAAAAGAAAAAATGCAAACAATAATGTGTTAAGTTTGTGAAATATATTGATCGTCACGTACAAACGAGTTTAGGACTACGAAAGGATTGTTTTGCATGCTCACTGTCACCGCTCTCCCGGTGTGACTCGTACAATAAGTGTCAACGCCACCCGCGCTGCGCCATTTTGAAAATGTACTTTGTGGGGAGAGGCAGGGACGAGGGAATTTCTTAAAGTAGAGTGCAAAGTCTAAACACCTGCGCTGTTAACAATTTTAACAAAACATTATTACTCAAAAAAACGGTTTGGCCACTGGCGTGTATGAGTCTTGGGGAAAAATATTTAAAAACATTGGCAGCACACTCAGTTTCATTCCTTCACATCTCACCATCCAGAAGCAACCAGTCCGCAGCAGTGCTTCAAAGACGCTTCAAAGACCCCCACTCTCTCGGGGTGGCTCACCATGGCAGGTAAAACTTGAGACAAACGGCGTGGCTGTGGCAATTGTTCCGTTAGTCAGTGAGGAAACGCAAGTTTGCAGTGTTTTTTTGTGTTAAACGTGCAGGGTTAGCTAGCATGCTAAGCAGATTCTAATGTAGTCAACGTTCCTCCCCTGCTTGATTTTCAAAGTTGCTCTTCGTGAGGTGTCTTGAAAAGGGGGTTCTATCTCCTGCAGGGGTCGGTGATGAGAGCGATGAGGTGCAATGGTGCTTTTCCCAAGTCAAAGGGGCGATAGATGACGATGTCGCAGAAGGTAAGACCAGATGATTTTGTTTTCATTGGCTCCAAGTGCGTGTTTTGAAAGCTTTCCTTCCATATCCATTTTAACACTATTATACTAGTACACTCGTGGACTATATTTGTGTATGTGCAAAATCATTTTCCCTCTGTATTATTTTGTTGTTTGTAGCCCTTAATTCGTTCACTGCCATTGACTGTTATAAAAATAATCCATTTGAGATGAAAGGATGTCATTAGGTGATTATGTTTTACTGCCATTCACGGCGATAGACGTCAAATCCACTTTGTTTTCCAGTTGAAATTGATTGGACGTCCGTCACTGCCCATTAGCGACCCAAAAGTTAATACCTAAAAATAAATTTTAAATAAAAAAAAAAAACCAGTTTTTCCCAATTCTCTGAATGTGACTTTATGTACCAAAACTTTGTTTTTTCCAAAGTGGCAATATTAAAATTTGTCAATTCTTAAGGTGCTCAGATTTATTTATTTATCACTTTTTTTGAGGGAATTGCATGCAGAATTACAATATATGAATATCTCAAATTGGACTTTTTCTGTTGCATGAGCTGGTCACATTTATTACAATATTGTCCACATCTCTTGCAGAATCTTGACATGATAAGCCTGCAGCTAAAAATAATTGTAATACTATTTACTGGATGCCAGCATGCCGTTAAATGGACGTGAGTTGGCTGACAGCTGTGGACTCTCAGAGCCTTCTCTTGTGATTCTCTTGCGCCTTTGGGACTGTCAGACCTCGGCTGCCATTTTGTTCCCATAATAGACAACTCCAGCTGTGTGAATTATTGGGAAAGGAGCAAAGAGCTGCATCCTGTCCTGAATACAACTTGCATTTAGTCTCTCATGTATTGTTTTCATTGCGCTTTTGGAGTCAGTTTGTTTGTTTGACTAATGCCTTGAATAGTAGAGTTTCATTCTTGAACTTGAGCTTGCAGTAAATACTCATCAAATTTGTTGTGTAAAGCTAACAGAACATTTTACTTAAATCAAGATTGAATTAATATTATGGTTCTACATCATTCTTTTTAAAATGACTTTTTTCAATGCAAAGTTGAGTGTTTTGCCATTCCTAATCTTCGAAATTAAAAGATTTTTTCTTACATTTTAGGTATTAATATGAGGGGCTTTTTTTTCCAGGAGTCGGTGAAAATTTTGACATTCATAGAAAATAATGATGACTTTAACTGGATCACAATAACAGTTGTTTTCTATTAATTAATTGTCTCTTATGTTTAAATGAGCTTGTCCGAAGAAGGCCTGTAGGAGGCACTTTGTGTTTTCCACACTCTTTGCCTTTGTTAAGAATAGTGTTGATAATAGTGCCAGGCTGTTAACAAGGATTGCTTGTTGGAGGACTGTATTGTACGGTTAGATGGGGAATGCTCGTTTGTGAGATCCCCATGCTTGCTTAATTTCAGTTCGACTTTTCACCAGACCCATGTAGCGTGTGAATGCATCCAGGTTTGTGTCACTGGTCTTTAGTATTTTGTCTTTTTACCCTTATTGATATTGGTGTCACAGCTCATTGATGACCAAAACACGCACATTTAAACTCTTCATATTGTGGTTGCATATTACTTTGGACAGAGATACAATGTTAAAAGAAGTGCGATAGGAAATACTAATAGCATTACTCTGTTGACAGCTGATATCATTTCCACTCTTGAATTCAACCACTGTGGGGAGTTGCTAGCCACTGGAGACAAAGGAGGTCGTGTAGTCATCTTTCAACAGGAGCCAGAGGTAATTTTATGTCGATTCATAGAAATTGGATTGTTAAGATCGGCACGTCTCAAATTATTTTTAGTCAAGTGTTGTTGGCCCTGATGTCCTCTTTGCTCTCTCGTTTTAGAGTAAGAATCAGCCTCAGTGTCGTGGAGAATACAATGTTTACAGCACTTTTCAGAGCCATGAGCCTGAGTTTGACTACCTGAAGAGCCTTGAAATTGAGGAGAAGATCAACAAGATTCGGTGGTTGCCCCAGAAGAATGCTGCTCACTTTCTTTTATCCACAAATGGCAAGTTGACAATAGTATGCTCTAGAGATTATACTTGCGTTCCAGAACTATGTCTAGCTAAAAAGGGCAATTACCCAACATGGAGTAATCCCGCTACTTTGCGGATTACATTCTGCGGATTGAGTCCAACATAAGGTTTTTAAAAAGTATTCATCAATAACTTGTGTGCACATGCACACAAATGCATAAATACCACTAAAATGCAAAAAGCAAGGGATCACTGCATTTTGAATTGGTCATAAATATAGTAATCATAATTTTCAAAAAGAGACAAAATAAGAAATCTAACTTCTAGAATTAAACACTTTTGAGTAAATCTGGTCCATTCGAATTGATATAATAAAACATTTACTGGCTTTGACTTGTTTTGAAAATGCAATATTAATTTCTAGTTCTCTTTTTCCCCCCTTCATAGATAAAACCATAAAGCTGTGGAAAATAAGTGAGCGAGACAAGAGACCTGAAGGTTACAATTTGAAAGAAGATGATGGCCGATACAGAGATCCAAATACTGTTACAACACTACGGGTGGATATATTCATATATTTTTTCTTTATCATTTTATTTTTTATTTTTGGCATGACATTGCAATGAAACATGATCAACTATGAAAATAAAGACTTATGTGAACTTACTGTCTAGGTGCCAATATTTCGACCCATGGATCTGATGGTGGAGGCCAGTCCGCGGAGAGTTTTTGCCAATGCTCACACCTACCACATCAATTCCATCTCAGTCAACAGCGATTGTGAAACCTACCTATCCTCGGATGACCTTCGCGTCAACCTTTGGCACTTGGAGATCACTGATCGCAGCTTCAGTATCCTTCCCCATGTCACCCCTCGCAGACAATCTCATTAGTGGATGCATCTTACAAGCAGATAATTGATCCCCTCCTTTCTATCGTGTGGGAGGGCTGTTGTCAGAGAAACTGTAATGAGGATTTAAGTCTGGGTGGAACGATGTAAATCAACCATCCTTGATCTTATAATGGAAAAACATTTCTGTTGCATCCCTTCCTGCTGTTGGCCTGAATGATTCCTACACAGATATTGTTGACATTAAGCCAGCTAACATGGAGGAATTGACTGAAGTCATCACAGCCTCGGAGTTTCATCCTAACCAATGCAATACGTTTGTGTACAGTAGCAGTAAAGGAGCCATCCGCTTGTGCGACATGAGGGCGTCTGCGCTATGTGACAACCATGCCAAATGTAAATAAATAGAGGTCATTAGTGGACAGAACCCAACTAAACTGTGTAATAACTTAAGCAAATTGTTCCTCCAATGCCCACAGTTTTTGAAGAGTCAGAGGATCCCAACAACCGTTCCTTCTTCTCAGAAATAACCTCATCCATCTCTGATGTGAAGTTCAGCCACAGTGGACGTTACATGATGACCCGTGACTACCTGACCATCAAAATCTGGGACCTCAACATGGAGACTCGTCCAATAGAGACTTATCAGGTATGGTACTGTCATTAAGCTCGTATCATATATTAAGTTTTAATTGGGGATGCCTTATAAAAGTAGCCGCTAGAAATGTGTGAAGGAAAATAGACTAAAAGTGCATGTTTGTTTTGTCTGAATGACTTTTGTCACAAAAATCGACAGAAACAGTAGGTTGTGACAAGCAGACTCCAGGCTAACCAGTGCGAAATCCCAATTGTTTATTTTATATATTTATGGAGAGTTTGCTTTACTTTTTATGCCTTTTTCATTGCATGGTACCATTTTTAAAAATGTTGTAATATGCAGCCTTATATCCTGTATTTTATTACATTTCTATGACTTGCTCATTTCCATACTTTTCTTAAAAGTAGCTCGTAATGATTTATCCTCTGTTCAGGTGCATGAATATCTCAGGAGCAAGTTGTGTTCACTCTATGAGAACGATTGCATCTTTGACAAGTTCGAGTGCTGTTGGAATGGGAACGACAGGTGAGCTCACAGTTTCAGTCTAATGTTTTTTTTAGTCTTTCCTAAAATGTTATTTCCTCAATTTTAAAGGTTGTTAAAGCTCTGTTTTGGGTTGATTATCTTTAATCTTGACGAAGCTGATTGCATTAGTGTCTGTTCCTTTTCTAGTCCCTATCCTAATGACGTCTCTGTCTCCCTCATTACTGCAGTGTGGTCATGACAGGTTCCTACAATAACTTCTTCAGGATGTTCGAGCGCGGATACAGGCAGGATGTGACATTTGAGGCATCAAGGGAGAACAGCAAGCCACAGTCTGTCCTGAGACCCCGCAAAGTAAGCTCAGGTGGGAAGCGCAAAAAGGATGAGATTAGTGTAGACAATTTGGACTTTAACAAGAAGATCCTCCACACTGCCTGGCATCCGCTGGACAATGTTATTGCTGTGGCCACTACCAATAATCTGTACATATTCCAGGACAAAATAAACTAGCATTTGATGATCTATTACACTGACACAACACTTGTCGGCCTCATAAAGAATGACTGATCGTCACAAGTACATATTTTCATGCGTCATACAAAATGAACCTGCGGAGACTTCATTGGGCTGATTATGTTCCAGACTTTGAGATTCAGGGTTTTATTTTCCATCCAGTAGAAACATTTTTTCTTGAAGCTACTGGTGACAACTTCACTTCATCCCAATTCAAAGGAAATATCTGTTAAAAAAACAACACACATTTTTCCTTTTTGTGTTAGTGCCATTACTTCTTGATAATGCGTTCTCTGTTGCTATAACATTTTATACTCATTTTAGCAAGAAAATGTCAAATTATAGACTCATTTGCACTGTTAAAAACTCTGCTGACACAAGTGGTTGACACTCCTTTATTTCCTTCTATATATATCAGTTGTCAAATTGCCAAATGCACCGGTTCTTCCTGAAAACTTGTTTATCATACCGAAGATAAGTGGGAGAAAATAGATGGGTAGTATTGTTAAAGAGTCCTGTTTGGAAATCCCCTGTTCAGGTTATCTCAGGTGCCTACATAGTCTTCATTTCCAGATACGTATTTAAATAGTGTCTACATATGAAGCTTATAAATAAGGAAATAGTGAGGAATTCTATTCTTGGATGAATATCATCATCATGTTTGGCTTTCGACATGGACAGAAAACATGCAGACATAAGGCAGGTATTGATGGTGGAGGAAAGGAATCATACCAAAGTATATCGTGCTTACTTACTCCTGTAATGTATAATTCTTGTTAATGCTCTGCTCAATGTTTGCAAATGACAAAACAAAAGGCTGATCATCGGCCATTGTGTTTTATTGAAAGCATAATAGTTTACTTTACCCCCAGATTGTTTTTTATATACATATATAAACTGTACCTCTGAAAGACAGTTACTACAGACGATTTATTTTTTTAAGAGTTGAGTCAATACTTAGTCTGATCACTGCTATTTAAAATTTTGCTTTCTGTCTGATGGCTGGTTGATTGTAGCAGAAAGGCTGCATGACAGTCAGTGATTGGTTTACCTGAGAAGGTAGTTGTTGGAAAGTTTCTACAATGTCAAAGAAGGGCATGCCATTTAAATATTTTCACTCGTTGGCTGATTGTCATCCCCCCAAAATCATTTAAAACATGACCAGTATCACGCCTAAAAGGGAGAAAGACATCTTCACCTTACTCCTTTAAAAGCCAGTCAAGTAACTTGCCTTATTTTCTTGAAAGGGTGTCTGTTGTATATGCTTTTCAAAATAATGTATATTATTGTTCAAGGGGGACTTTGTAAAACACTTGGTCAGTTAATGAATGTTTTATGCACATTCTGTAAGTACATGTACATTAAGGAATTACCTAAACTCATTTCTGCTATTGCTATACTGTCTGTGCTTCTGTCATTATTTTCCAAACAGGTTGAGGATTTCTTTTGTGCCATATTTTGTTAGTTTTTACATATCAAACTTAAAGAGCATTTATAAAATAAGGAAGTGCAATGTCATCAAAAAAAGGTGTTGATGTCACTTCCTCAGGGATTTGGAGTATCTTTCAGTAGCGGGGCATTTACTCAACAATTGCCTATGAAATAGTCAGAAAAATGTATGGAATCTTGCGGCCAGTTTGACAAATCTTGTTTTGGTGCTCTCAACAGTTTATCCTCCGGTTCTTTATAAAAAACAAAAACAAATGTGTTGTAATGCCTTTTGCTCTATCATTACTGCTGCTCTTAATACAAGATGTTAAAGGTTCAGCACTATTAGAGAATTTTTATTTAAGTCACGCATGCAGATTTGGGTAAAAAGACGATTTTGAAAATTTCTAGCAGTTTTTGTCATCTACCTTGTTTGAAAATATTTACAGCCATTTATTTTGTAAACTTAATTTTCTCCCATAGCATACAGGATATTTTCTAAATCACAAAACCTCAATTTGACCTGCCCCCTCCCCTGCTTTTGTAAGATTATAATAACCTGACAAATTCACTTTCAACATTTTAGATAGGAAACACTTGGGAAAAAGCCTCTGTTCCATGTTCAAAACATCAAGAAAACAGCTTTTCAGTACTAAATAAAGAATGCCTTACTAAAACGCCTATTAAATGTTATTGTGTGACTTATTATGAACATGAGCTTTCATTGGGGGGGATGTGTTTCTGACAGTAGAATCTTATACTCTAAAACCTGTTAAAATGCATTTTTATTTTTGGGATGTTAAAGTTGTTATTCCTCTCGGGATTCTTGAATAAAGTTGAAAAAAAATTGTGTCTGGGGTGGAAAATAGTTCATTTACATCTTTTTTAAATAAAGTAATAATAAATTGCCTGTTAGTGTAAAGGTCCCTGTTTTGTCAAAAACTATTATTTATTATATTTCCTTAGTCTATGACAGTTGCACCTACATTTTTCTTTTTTACATCCTAGTCCTACACAATTATGGGATGGGTGATCACATAAAGCCACGCGTCTTTGTCTGATTTTGTGTAGGCGTTATACATCACCATCACGTATTTTGACATTAAAAGGTAAGACGCCAATTAGTAGTTAAAACGCAATCTTTGTTATCTTGTCTCATCGTCTGGACTATGGACTGACTTCGCGCATGCGCACCTCCGGTCATGTTGACGAATGCTAAAACTGAGAAGTCAACATGTCCACCGCTGCTGCTCAACAAAACAATAACGAAGAACCAGGACTTAATGGTACGTAACATCGTGCGCGTTCATATTTCACACATAATTTAAAGCGCTATAAAGTTTTCTCTTGTTCGTAATGGTGCTCGAGTAATTTTGGTTAAAGTTGCATTGGCTAAAAACGTTTCCTCATCTTGGCAAGTCGTTGGTTGACGTGCAATGACGTTCCTGAGAGAGAGCCAATAGGATATCGCCATCTTTTCATTGATGGAAATTATAGCCAATCAAATTGTCGATTTCAAGTGGGGCGGACTCTTAACCAATAATGAAAACAACTTTGAGACAAAAAAGGACAACATTGTCTTGTTTTTGATTTAACGAGTTTCCGTGCAGTCATCAATATTGTTTTTTTCTTCTTTCGTTGTTTAAGAGCCTGCGTCTGCCTAATTTAAACATTAAACAGATTTTTAGACGTTTTTAGAGGAAACTTTTTTCTGCGTTGTTAATGCTAACTAAATTATTAAAGAATTTGACCCACAACAGATCCAAGGTTGTTTCACGTTTAATAAAATATTTTTTTATGGTATGAGCATCACACAGAATGTAAAACGGCGTCACGTCAGGGACTGTTACGCAACAGAAGCCTGCATTGTTGACATGATTATAAAAATAGAATCGGACATGCCCAGGCACATCGAATTAATATTGTTTTTTTTATTGGTGGTGCGCTTCGTTTTTCATAATTCAAATATGAATTGACGAAAGTGCGTTATTGATTTTTTTCGCATTTTGTTAGCAGTGAAGCTGGCTGTCATAGATTGCATAACGCCCTCCTGGTTAAAAAAATAAATAAATAAAGATCGCTCTTAGTAGGGCAGTGGCACAAATATGAACGCTATCACTGACGGCAGTTCAAATAATCTGAATCCAACGTGCCAACGTGGATCATGTGTCAGATTTTATGTTATCTAAAATGGATTAAATAATCTAAAATTACCTTTAACCTTTGTGTGTGATCCAAGGCTCTTGGGTGGAGTTGGAGTTAAATGGAAACACAGGAGCTCAGGGCGCACACACCCATTCGCAAGAATCAGCCGCTGCAGACCAAATAAATGCAAATGCTGGCATGAGTCAAACCTTGGAAGTGGTGTCTGAGATGGATGAAACCCTGATCGGAGGACTAGAACATGTGCCGTCATCCTCATCCATTCACAATGGAGACATGGAGAAGATCCTCCTGGATGCACAGCACGAGTCTAGCCCGAGTAATTCTTCATGTGACAGGTGGGGCTGAAACTAGTTAATAATCGTGTGTATTTGCCAATAGTGTAGAAACATGTGTATTAATCACAAAGTATCCACTTAGTCCTCACAGGCCACAAAGTCCCAACCAAGATGAGGGTCAGATCACTTTTGACGTGGACATGTCCAGTCCAAGAGATTGTGAGGTAACCATCAACACAATATTTGAAAATGAATACAATTGCTTTGTATTTTAGTTACAGGTTTTATTTGGATATCCTTTCCTTTTAATGGTGGTTGCGATACAGTAGCCAGCGTCAAGTGGGCTTGACTTTGCTTTTTATAATAACACAAATTACTGCTAACTTGTCCTCACTGCTATATAGTCAGAAGACGAAGAAGGCGCAGACAAAGACAGAGCGGATGATATCCTCATGAACAAAGAAGTAGACTGGGTTGCCGATTGGTCCAGCAGGCCAGAAAACATTCCACCCAAGTGAGAAGGCACTCAAGCTTGTTGTTCAAAATATTGACGGGGGCTTTTTCTTGATGTTCCAATCTTATCATTTCAGGGAATTTCACTTCAGGCACCCCAGGCGTGCAGTGTCCCTCAGTATGAGAAAGAGTGGAGTCATGAAGAAAGGCGGGGTATTCTCTGCTGAGTTCCTCAAAGTTTTCATCCCGTCGCTATTCATTTCGCACATCCTTGCTCTTGGAATCGGGTAAGAAGTTGAATGTTTTATGGCCATTGACATCCTGATTTATGTCATGGAATATTTTGAGACACTAGCATTAATACAAAACACAATAACACCAGCATGCTACATGAAGTGGTTGTCTTTGTGGGAAACATTCTTACATTATTCGACAGATTCATTTACTTTTCATGTCATTAATTTCTTAATTCTTTTGTTTTTGAAGAGTGTACATTGGTAAAAGACTCGTCACAGCCTCCGCCAGCTCTTACTGAGTAGAAAACAGTGCCTGGATGTCCTCCTGTCTTTCAAGCAAGCTGTTATCACGTCTTTCTCTGCAGTCATCGTGCACCCACATTTGCCCTGCCAATCCATGTTGATCGTGTCACATTGTAAGTGTATATACACATGTTGTAATGTGATTATTCCTTCTCAAAATGACACTAAGCACCCCAATTAACTGGTTTCCATCCAATACCAAACCCCGTTTAGGTGGATAAAATCCAGTCGTGTTGAAATATAAATGTTGGAAATGTTGGCATCGGGTTAGGGTCAGGCTGGGGTTTTGGTTGGGAATGAGTTTTGTGAAATTTCACTCCTTATTTTTGTTGTTTTGTCACCAGACTGTCTAGTCTTCTAGCTGATTCATTTTACTACTCTTTTGCTCGATAGCGTCTATGAACCAAAAATGTGCGCCATATCTTAAATATGAGAAGTACAGGTGACTGAAGGAACTTGTAACGCCTTAACGTTTTAAGCAGAACTTTAGAAGTGCAGTTGTCGATGGAAGCTAATAATGCTGGACAAGTCTTTTAAAAATAGAAGCTTGATCATTTTTACCATCAGTGTTGTTGTTACTTTTTTCTTTGTTATTTTTAGTTTAAAAACTTACACCTCGATTCTAACATGTTGCTAGCAGTTTTTGCTTTTTGTAGTATTTGACTATGTTATGATAGTGGAACTTGGGCTCAGCGGCAATTTACTAGACCATATGCTGCTTTTTATTTTATCTTTTGCCTTTATATATTGCTTTGTAATGCATATTGTGACAATGAGAGTGTCAAATTACTGCAATTGCACATTTTCCATGTGTTTTGCAAGTTCCCTAATATGTTTTGCTAAAAGCAGTTGTGAAGATACTTAAAACTGTGATCCTCGAAATTCCTTGATGTTGTATGAAGAATACATCATATTAATGCACAATATACACAGTACCTGTGTATATAATGTCAATGTTTTTTTGCTGACATCAGCTGTCAACCTTTGATGCAAACTTCACCATTGAAAATGTTTTCCAGAATTGTTTTCATCTAGATGTCACTTTCTATTATCATTGCCATTTTGATTTAACAGGCCTAAAATGTGAGGGGGGAAAATAAGTAGACAAGCATTTACTAGTTTAAGTGCATGTATTTTCTGTATATTGTTGTTTATAATGATACTTAAGAATAATGACTGGAGTAATGTCAGTATTTGAAAATTGATGACACTGTGGTGTAATGTAGAAACCCAAACCTTTCACTGTATTCTGGCTGCTGTGGTAAATTACGTTTTAAAACACTCAGTGTGGGTACCAATGCATCAAAAAACATAATAACTCCATTTTCAATATGCCTATGGGTTTCTGTACAGTGATTAGCAATATAACATAAGGTTCCATAATGGAATTGTAATCTTAAACATGCCTATTATCATTGACAGATTTCTGCACAGCTAGTAAACAAGTAATTGAGGACAATGGAAGCTCTGAACAGACCTTTTTCTGAATAAAGCAGACAACTGGTTACCAGGGAGTTTGTCCTTATTTATTAATAGTACATATACTACCTGCATAAAATGTATACATTTCACACCCTTATTAGAAATGCAGGCTTTTGTAATATTAAAAAAATACCAAGATAAAATCCCATTATGCCCATGGATCTTTAACGCAATCAGTCACATTCCAATATATAGCATTAAACGATACCATACATGTTAGTATATAGTATAATAAGAAAACAACATGGAGCAGGGATGACAAGGGTGGGGTACTGCGCATGCGTGTTGCGACTTAACCCCTTTCTTGAGACTTGTCTTCTCGGATCTTCCTGTAAATCCGAAAATTTGAATGATATTATCACATTGTGGCAAACGTTTTGAATTGGAGCATTCAATAGCACATTATTAGCGTCATTCACCATCGTTACAAGTAGTTAGACAGGTGCAAATTGCCCTGGGCGTCGACTATCCATTGAGCATCCATTCATTCTTTCACCGGCTGCTGAGCTAGCGTTAGCTGAGAGGGGACCACTCCGAGGAGAAATACTCAAAATGTCTGGTTACCAAGGGAAAAAGAACATTCCTCGAATCACCGTGAGTATATTTTTCAACCAAGCGTTTTAACTCTGCTATATTATCGATTTTTATCCTTTACGATAGCTTAGCAAACCCATAGCCGTCCTAACCATCCAATTACCACGGAAAGCAGCATCCGTTTGTTTAGTTCCGTTAGTTTCCGTGAATTATACCTTCTTTTTGTTGCAGCAGGGTTTTTTATGTGTTATTTTTTAGTGCATTTTGGAGCCGCATGGCGCACTAAATATCGTGACAAAGAATAAAGTCGATGTAAAGTAGGTCACTGGACACCACCCATCCAAAAAAGCCATAATCTTGCAGCTGTTAGAGCCACATTGATTGGAGCAATATCGACATAAAATAATGGTGTTTATAGTGTTCAGTTAGCATGTTTTAACACTGCAACACTAACATGTTTTAACACTGCACTGAAAGCTGCAATGCGTCTGCGATCTTGACAACAGGTAGCTGTCAAATATAGACACTTCCATTACCTTATCTGACACGCATACTGCATACTCCAGAATGTATAACGATATTCTAAAATAAGCATTTTAGCAATGAGTGAAATATAATTCAAATGGGCTCACAAATGGATACAACATTAATATGGAAAAAAATCAAATTTAGGTGAAGACTGGACTTTGTGTTATGGTTTTGGCTCTATGTGATGGGAATATACTGTTTAACATCTAAAACACTATTTACAAATGTACATGCAATGAATTTCACCCCTGTTTGTTAGAGCATTTTACAATCATGGTAATGTTTCAATGTGTTAGTGTTCTAGAACTGTATTGTTAGCGCACCATGTGAATTGTCTAGTCTAAACAGCTTATCATTGAGGCCTTTATATCGTTATTCAGGGAAGTCGATACAATTTGGCACATTTTACTTAGGCAAACAACAGCCCTTTTATTGTTATTGTTGGTACAATGTGAATGTGACAGTGGTCAGATTGATATGCACTGATTGGCATGGGACAGTTGTTGCTAGTGTGCACCATATTAACAGGGAATCGGGCCTAACCAAGCAGTGCCATTAGTTGTTAACTCTTGCCTCACTGTCTCACACCACCACGACCTAACTGTCTGTACCTTACAGAGTGATCGTCTCCTCATAAAAGGAGCAAAGATCGTGAATGATGACCAGTCCTTCATGGCTGATATTTACATGGAGGATGGAGTCATCAAGTAAGTTTCAGTTTTTATGTTTCTTCCTTTCCCTGCATGAATATGTCATCATTTTTAATGTCCAATAAACAGGGATTGTGTTGACATATCTTACTTTGCGCTCAAACATTCAGCTATATATAAACATACAGTATATGATATAAAAAAATATCGACACACATGGTGGTGTCTTTCTAGTTTTTGCCTAGTATGTATTTGTATCGCTCAGTTCTTTTCCTGTTGTCACAGGCAAATCGGTGACAACCTCATTGTTCCTGGAGGGGTTAAGATCATAGAGGCTCACGGGAAAATGGTGATCCCTGGTGGCATTGATGTACACACTCGATTCCAGATGGTTGACCGAGGCATGGTGGCAGCAGATGACTTCTACCAGGGCACCCGAGCAGCCCTAGCAGGAGGCACCACCATGATCAGTAAGTTTTCATTGAAGGATCAATTTTCTGTGTGTTTTTTCAAATGAAGTCCAAAATCCCCTTCATAGAGATTAAATATAACATGACGCGTCGCGTGTACATATTACTTGGGGTTCGATAACTTGCATTAAATCAAACCTGTTTTGGGGTGTGTCCTAGTCGACCACGTGGTGCCAGAACCTGGCATAGGCTTGGTTGAAGCTTTCAAGCAGTGGAGAGAATTCGCCGACAGCAAATCCTGCTGTGACTACTCTTTCCATGTGGATCTCACCGACTGGAAGAAAGGCACACAGGAGGAGATGGAGACCTTGGTGAAAGAACATGGTAAGCAATCAGCATCCAGAGTACAACCGTTCTATTATTGCATACCAGCATGCAGCCATAAAAGAACCCCATCAATCATGTGTGTCACAAAAATCTCACTTTTTTCCCCCGTTCACTCTCTGCATGGTGTTAAAATATGTTTTGTCCAGATTCTCCCAAGTCTCCTTTGTAATGGTTACTTTGTTGTTTTACTCTTTCTTCTTTGGATTCTCCCTCCTTTGCTCTCCCTTTTCTACTTTTTGCTCTCATAAGTTTTCTATCTTCAGGTGTCAACTCTTTCCTGGTCTATTTGGCCTATAAGGATATTTTTCAACTTTCTGATTCTCAGGTATGCTAAGATCTTGGATGACATTGGCGAGGTCTTCTTCCACCCAATTTTCATGTTTAATGCCTGTGTGTGGCTCAGGCTAATGTGCCGACTAGCATTTTTCATGATTTTGTTTTAGATTTACGAGGTGTTCAGCGTTATCCGAGACTTAGGTGCCATCGCTCAAGTGCATGCTGAGAATGGGGACATCATTGCTGAGGTAAAGATATTTACTGTAGAGGTACTATACTTTTGGATTATATAATCTGACTGTAAACCGCAGCCACCAAATTTTACGAGAACACATCTACTCTCTGTGCGACTGACGAAAAAAGATGTCCAATCACGTACCGTAAGAATTTAAGAGTTTATCAGCCAATGACAGGTGTACAAAAATGTCCTCCATCAGAAGTAGTGCAAAACCAAATTTACCCTATGACAACTAAAGATATTACCCGTATACAACATTTCAGGGTCGATACCGTGAGACTTTTGACAAACCCACTCAAGACATACATCTTATTGGACTGTTAAATTTTGTAGTCCAAAAATTACGCTACTGTAGAAACAATTCATCTCCAATATGTTGTTTCCTTTTGGATTTAACAGGAGCAGAAACGTATTCTCGAGCTGGGTATCACTGGCCCTGAAGGTCATGTGCTTAGCCGCCCAGAAGAGGTGAGGTGCTTTAAATTGAAATGGTACAGGCAAACAAAGAGCCTAAGAGAAATAGAGTACATTCTTTTGTTGTGTGTTCCCGACAGGTCGAGGCAGAAGCTGTCAATCGCTCTATCACCATAGCCAATCAAACAAATTGTCCTGTCTACATCACCAAGGTGATGAGCAAGAGTGCTGCAGATGTCATCGCTCTAGCCAGGAAAAAGGGTATGTGGTGAAAATTTGCCCTATTTCTTTTCTGCTACACAATTGCAATCGCAAGGACTCCTCCTGTTCATTTTCATAGGCTCTGTGGTTTTCGGAGAGCCCATCTCAGCTAGCTTGGGCACAGACGGGACCCATTACTGGAGCAAGAACTGGGCCAAGGCTGCGACCTACGTCACATCACCACCCCTCAGTCCTGATCCCACCACCCCTGATTACCTCAGCTCTCTGTTGTCATGGTTGGTGCTCATAATGAAAGACGGCACAAGATATTCCTGATCTGTGTGCTTGCTTGTATAACAAGTGTTCAGGGTTAACGTCACTTTTAGTGCTCTCACATGTTTCTTGTGATGTGAGCTGTCATCACCTGATCGATTTTATTTTTCTCCTTTTGTGCTTTCTAAAACTTATATTGCCACCTGAAATAAGAGTTTTGCATTCTGTACTATTCAGCGGGGATCTACAGGTGACGGCTAGCGCCCACTGCGCTTTCCAAACATCGCAACGCGCAGTAGGCAAAGATAACTTCACCCTCATTCCGGAGGGCACCACTGGAACTGAAGAGAGGATGTCTATCATCTGGGACAAATGTGTGGTGAGGGACAATATCCACTCTGCAAACAATCCTCCTCTATTGGTGTGTGCTCAGACCTTCCTGTGATATGTGCCGCTAGGTGACCGGAAAGATGGATGAGAATCAGTTTGTGGCAGTGACCAGCACGAATGCAGCCAAGATCTTCAATCTTTTTCCACGCAAGGGCCGCATTGCTGTGGGCTCTGATGCCGACCTTGTCCTGTGGGACCCAGATGTCACCAAGATCATCTCGGCCAAGAACCACAACTCGGTATTTGTTTAGGTGTTTTATAAATTGGTAGTTTCCTCACGTTTCTTTCCCCAATCCATGAATGAATGTTGTCCAATTCAAGGCTCTCAATGGCCTCTAAATATGTGTGTAAATTGTTGTTTGTCTATACATCCCATTGGATTGATCAAAAAGCCAGCTCACACTCTTCTCTCCCGCTAGGCTATAGAGTACAACATTTTTGAGGGCACGGAGGTGCGCGGAGGTCCTCTGGTGGTGATCAGCCAAGGTAAAGTTGTGCTGGAAGAAGGCAGCCTGCACACAACAGAGGGCTGTGGGCGCTACATAAGCCGTAAAGGCTTTCCGGACCACGTGTACAAGAAGATAAAGGCTCGTAGCAGGGTACGTCCACATGGGGAAAGAATGACCTTCCTCAGTGTCTACCATGCGGCCAGTGAACTCACACTGACGAATTGATCTGATCCTTCAGCTGACAGAGTTGCGCGGAGTCCCCCGGGGTCAGTACGATGGGCCGGTGTGTGAGGTGATTCTTACACCCAAGGTTTTGTCCTCCGTGCCCACTGCAAAGACTTCGCCGACCAAGCAGCAACAACAACAACAACAACAACAATTCATTCAGCAGCCCATGCGCAACCTCCATCAGTCCGGCTTCAGTCTGTCAGGTATAAGTCAACTTCGGTCTCTGTCGAACAGCAATTTTACGTACAGTTTTTTTGTGAATACGTCTTGTAATGATGTCCTTGTTAGGTGCCCAAATTGATGACAACGTTCCACGCCGCAACACCCAGCGCATTGTGGCTCCCCCTGGAGGAAAAACCAACATCACCAACCTTGGTTAAGCTGTTTCGCAAATGCACCCAGGTAGCGGGAAGCAAAGGAATGGCGGTCTGTCGCTCCTTATCTTGCCCTGCAATACAATTTTTCATTGTCACTCACTGTTATGTTGTATTGAACATTAACAAAAACACTTACTAATTTAATCTAATAGGGACCATTTAAGGTAATTGAAGCTTGCTTGCCAATTAAACTTTTCTTGACTTCATGGGCCATTTTCCATTTTAGGACCATCAGTTTTTCCCATTTCTTGAGTGTGCGGAAAGGTCAATTCTCAATTGTTGTTACAGTATCCTCTTTCTTTTCTTGTAGATAAGTTCATTTGTAATCACCAGAAAACAAGACTACAGATTTTGTTTTCTCCCTGCTGTTTGATCTCGCTTTTCATTTTGGTCTTCCTCATGTGCTATAGTTGCACTTTCTATTTTAAGTTCCATCTGGTTTGTTTTGAAAAACGGAATGTGTTGAATTCATTTTAAGGTCAATTAATTGTTAATTCATTTAATTCTCACCCGGTATTTTGGAGGCACACAACGTTCGACATATTTTTTCTTAACTCACTTGAGCTCTTTTTTATTTGTTTGCCATTTCAACCTTGATAAGTAAATGATGTGTTTACTGAACAGAAAAGGGAAAGTTTGATGTGAGGTTTGCAGATATTTCTGCATCAGGTGCTATATGAGCAAGGCCAAGTATGTAAATGTGAAAGTGTTAAATGTTCTTGCACCCATACTCCATTGTCTTTGCTTTGGAGCCGCACCCGTTGATCAATTTAGCCACTTTGTGACACAAATTCATTATGCACCTGGACCAATCCAATCCAAATAATACACCCGTATGTGAGCTTGCAATTTGTTTTGTGGAGTGTCTATGTTTTTAGGTTTAATTGAAATAGCCAATTGCCTGTTTGCTAAGATGTCGATAGCACCCTGTATCTATGAAGGCTCTCGAAAAAAGTGATCCTCGAGACCTGACGGAACATTGCAACCTCAGATTCTTGTCTATTTAGAACTCTCGCTGCGTGCTGATAATGTATCCACTTCTCTCGTTGTTTGTGTCGTGAAACATGTACCACCAATCCAGTCCTACTAGGTCTTACCTTTACTTATTTATATTGCCAGTTGTTTGAAGCAGAGTAACAGTTAGAGTATGTCCCTCCAATGCTTGTGAAGTGCACACCTTGTATGCTGGACTAAATGTGAAGAGGATTAAATTATTTTGGCAGCGTTCTTGATAGTGTTTATTGAGCTGTAATATGCACCGCAGGTGTTGTCCCACTAAATGTGATATTAAGTCACGTATATCTTGTAGGATACCAAGTTTGACGGTATACAAATCACTGGTCCTTTCTGCATCCAATCTGACCTGTGTTGACTTAGGTGGAGTAAAATATTATAAATAAAACTTTTGGTACTGACTTCTTTGTAGACTTCATTGCTGTTGGGCATATTAGCAAATATAGGAAAGATTTTAACTGTGAAAAATGCATTGAAATTGAGGTCATTAAATACCCTACCACCCTTTTAGATGTGCTAAAAAAATCCAGAGGTAGTGCAAGTGACTTGGTAAGTAATATTAGTTACTAATCCAGCACTAAATTGTCCAGTCTACTTGATTTCAGCACTTATCTTTAAACACATTTCATGTATTTATACACAAATCATGAAAATTGCATGACAGAATCTTTTACTGTAAATGACAGATGTTTCCTCATCAGGCATATGATGTATTTTTTTGTTTTGTATCATCCCCAAAGAAAGAAAATAGTCAACAATGAGCTCATTGCAGAACTGAAAAGGTTTTTTTTCCATGCAGTCCAGGCTTGAGTTAGAATACATTCCACAGAGATACAGTGTCCAGACACTGGGTGGAAGCAAAGAGGAGAGAATAAACCTCATTATTTCACTGTCTTGTTTCAGGTATACAACCTGTTCCCCCGAAGGAGAAAAAAAATGATGTTAACACATTAAAACATTCATTCAGCCATTCCTTAAATGTACCTGACTTCCCCTTTTATAGAGAGCCGCTGGCTGTTATCCAAGTACCCCGTCTAGACATGAAACGATAAGCACTTTAATTATACAATGGAAAGGGCTTCCTAACGTCAGCATCTCCACCCACACGCGCTTTGGCGAGAAATTGCCTCAGAAAGACGTCACAAAACTGATCCCTTTTGAAGAACTTCACAAACATGAGTCATCGGCAGAACGTCTTATTTAGACAGTGTAAAATGAGAATAATAATTACATTCTTAACCCAAGTGTCTTTCTTATTCCCAAGATATAGTATTTTTCTCACATCCCTGGCAATGGAAAACCTTTTGGGCCCTATCTGTTCCGACATGACTGGACCAAAAAGCACAAAGCAAAAATGCACTTGGTGTTAAAGTACTTGAATCCTGCCATTCAGCCAATTTGGCACATTTGAGATGAAGCAGGTCCGATAAAGAAAATAAATTCAAAATCTTGCACAATGTCTGCCAATTGTGAACCCTTTATTTTCTTACTTCAGGTGCTTAAGCAAGTGTCCAGCACATTTGTCAATACAGTTTATTAAGAGTCTTGCACGAATTTCACGTCCTCAACTCCTGTTTGCATTAGACACCCTCAATAATTGGCCAATTAGTTTACTTATAACTTCTCTTAAGCCCGCATCTTACTTACAACTCTAAGTGTAATCAAATTACCCATTCAAATTCTGGCGTGTATGGAAAATGACCTCCCACGACGCAGGTATTTGTCGTAGGGGCTGATGGGCATAATCCCGACACAGAGGACAATAGAGAGAGGTGAGAATTAGGTCAGCGGGAACATCTCTGCTTTTATTGCTGATCTAGTGCCACCACCACTAATGGTATCTGTGCCGGGACGGCTTGATTTAAAGGTTAACAGTCGTGCCAGCCAATGACAAGCTCACTGGCAGCCCCCCAGTGTGAGAGAGCTAAAAGCTCCACTTGTACAGGGAAACTTAACACGTCGAAGGTTGAGAGAGACGCCACGGTGGAAGTCTGTCGGCCACGTTGGAAGTCTGTCGGCCACGTTGGCAGAGATCCTTTTGCCCTTTGCACTGAACGATGTCACTAGTAAATATCACCATACATGGCTCAGCTGACAAAGGCAACAAATTGCATATGTATATGGTAGAATGTATGGGTGAGAAAATCCCAGGGCAGGAATGTTTGAGATGACATGAGTTATCTTGACATCCAAATCTGCTTTTTTTTAAAAGAGGCTTGGGGGCTGGTCAGGATTGAGGTCAGCAACCACAAGGTCATCAAAAATTCCACGAGTATATTAAGACTTCCATCTGGCACAGGAACCAAAAGAGGTGCATCAATTTGTGGGAATGTGCAGAGGGAAGAATTAATGGGTAATATTTTTAATTTGACAGACTTGCACAGCGAAATATAATTATCATTATTTTTTGTGAGGGGACACATGCGAAGATATTTTAAGACCGTTTAAGCACAAACGACCCGCGTTATTTATCATGCACCAGAACAAAACATTTTCCCAGGATTTTAACCTTTGTCGTGCTATCTAACCATGATAGTTTTGCACCAAACTAAGATTTATTTGATAAACGTTTCTCGTCCAGGGGTGGCAAACAGTAGTACACATAACTGGTTTCAATGTTTTGAATCCAAAATAGTGGAACTTGGCTCAACTCAGTAAATCTGGTCTCATGTGAACATGCAGCGGTTATACAGGCTCCCCTTTATCCGACAAGGACAACTGATGGATTTTAATGGTGGGAAGATTTCCGACCGGAGGGGGCCGGGTGCAATCGCCCCCCCGCCGAGGACTCCCACCGCTGGGGACGCAGCAGCAGGCCCGCCGGAAGCTTCTTCTGCACAGTTTGGCTACTTTTCTGCTTCTGTCGGCAGCTCCGATTCCCCCAGCGGGACCGTCTGGGAAAACCTTCCACTCCCCGCTTCCCCGGGAGGACGGGGTCCCGGACAGGTCGGCGGGGGACGAGGAGCTGAGCCCACAGGATGCCCCCCTGCCGGAAAGGTTCAGAGTCAGGGGCTGGTTAGGGACGTGCACTTGACTCTGGCCTACAGCCAGATGATCATGTCGATGCGGTCTGGGACTGGCTCGTAGACAGTGAGCTCCCAGTAAACTCTGGAAGGCTTTTTTAAATTCCTGGTTCGAGCACGGGTAGATGATGGGGTTGATGCAGCTGTTAAAGTAGCCTAGCCAGAAGGTGATCTTGAAGACAACGTCAGGTGGTCTGTAAACAGGAAATATTGAGCCTGTGGAAATTAGATTAGATTAGATTAGTATTTTATTTCATCCCGTATTTGGGAAATTTCCTTGGTTGCCGTAGCAAGACAGACACACAAGACAATGTAGACCTAGGTAAAAAAATGATCGAAGAGATGCAGTGTTAACAAATAGACTCATTTAGAGTCAGACTTCAGTTTTAGTGACTAAGCTAAAAAGTTGAGAAATTGCTGCCGCGTTGTTTGTTACATTGAAGGCTGACTCACAACTTTTACGTCAAATGTTTTTTTGTATTCCTTTATATTTATTTTCCAGCAAAAGGAATGTTCCATTTCGACTGTCAAAGAAACTAAATATGAGACTATAAGGTTAGCGGGAGGGATGCTATTTTCAGTTTGTTTGTCTATCATTTACTGTCCAGGACATGGGGGGGGGGGGGGGGAAGCTGATGTGTGAGAGGCTTTATTGGACGCCCGCTGTAGATGACAAACACTGGCTTTGAAAAATGAGATGGGGATACACTGATAAACGGAAAGGGTGGAAGACGAGTGCTTGGGAGCAAATCATTTTGGGCCTCGTAGTCGAGGGCTATCATTTTATCCCCAGCTGGGCAAAATTCTCTATTATTGCCTGCACCCCTCGCTATGTTGTTTTATTTTTGGGGGGTGACAAGACTCGTGAAGCATCACTGCCCTGTCAAAAAGCATGTAACCTATTGCAATGTCTTAGATCATGTTGCCATGTCATGAATACTACCCTCAAATATGAGATTATATCTGGTGTTTAGATTTTTACCCATTCACAAACTTCTGTAAATTCAATTACCCACAGAGCCCTCAGTTGTCATCCTCGCAAGGTTTATAAAATATTTTTTTCCAAATTGCACGAGTTAAGGGGAAAAGACAAAAAATAACTTATTGATCTCTGCAAGCAGCAGCAACAATAATAGTCTACTTTTTGTTGAATTACACAAAACACCAATGAAAGGACCTACAAAAACACGTGGTCTTGCCTAGTTTATAGTTTTTTAAAATGTATTTATTTGCTCTTTTAAAGCTACCAGTGCAAATTGCTGTCCAATAAATTCAACATCTATCATAATTGTCTTAACTACAAATAGAAAACATGCTTTCTATACCTTTAAACATTGAGCTGTAAGAGTTAACAACTTAACATCAATCAATACATTCCATCACGTAATTCCATTTTTTTAACTTTTTGTGTGATTTTCCCTGAGTGATTGTTTCGCATCATAAAGCTTGACTTGAGTTTGATGGGTCTGTCTGCCTGTCCGTTCCCAAGATTGCGATTAAAAGATTCATGGACAACAAGGCGCGGAGGACGTTGGATTGAAAGTTCAATCATGGAGGTAGGTGTAAAAGACCGCTCAAATTAGTCGCCTTTTTAATGTTCCTGGCCGAGTCAAGAGGATATTTATCTTCTATGGATTCAACGTCATTGTCCTAAAAAGGGACATTTTAATTATAGTCATTCAACTATTTGTTTGTGCTTAAATTGCTGTTGTTGGCGTAAATGCAGAATGTAGTTTTCGTAAAGCAAACTAACCTTTGATCATCTACTTAACTGTAACAGGTTCTGTTTTTAATTATGATTCTATCTCGACTACACAAATGGCGTTTTAGTGAAGCTAATTTATACTCATTTGTATTCAAATCAAACTACAATTTTATGTGCACAGGAAATTTGGAATACTTTTTAACACAAAAAAAACGTTTTCTATGCTGTAGGACTGATGAGCAGTAGCGTAGTCTCCATTATAGTCAGTGCTAGATTTTACGGCATACCTGATATTGCGACCAGTGAGAAAAAACACACAAAATGGTTGAAAAGAGTGTCATTATTAGAAATAATTAGTTGATACTCACTGATTGGGAGGACCAGGAAAAAAGGCAGCCAACACAGTATGAAGCAGCCCACCACAATGCCCAATGTCTTGGCCGCCTTCTTCTCTCGAGAGAACTTGAGCAATCGCAGGGCGAAATGGGTGCGTCTTCGAAGCGCCTCGTCGTCACTCACGCTCGCGTTACCCCGGTGAATCCTCAGCGTGACGAATTCCGAATCCGACTTCTCCCGTTTCTGACCTTCCCTCAGGCTCCGGCTCTCTCTGCGAGCCACCACGTACACTCTGCAGTACATGACCAGGACGACGGTCAAGGGTAGGTAGAAGGAGCCCACGGCGGAGAAGATGGCGTAGGCCGGCTCCTCCGTGATCTTGCAGACGGATTCGTCCTCCGGGGCCGGCTCTTTCCAGCCGAACAGGGGGCCGATGGATATGACCACGGACAGAACCCACAGAAACGCGACGGCCAGCAGAGCTCTGCGCTTCGTCATTATCGCCGGGTAACGCAGCGGGTAGCTGACTCCGATGTAGCGATCCACAGAGATCACACACAGGCTCATGATGGAGGCCGTGCAGCACAGCACGTCCACGGCCGCCCAAACATTGCAAAAGACCCGCCCGAAAACCCAACGTTCCAGGATCTCGAATACGGCGGAGAAAGGCAGCACCGTCGAGCTCAGCAGCAGATCGGCCACCGCTAGATTGACGATGAAATAATGGGTGACCGTGCGCAGGTGGCGGTGGCAAACTACCGAGAGGATGACCAGAATGTTCCCAACCACTCCGAACACGATGAAGACGCCAAGCACCAAGCCTACCACGACGGGCTTGATGGCGCTCAGGTCTAGGGTCAACAACTGACTGCAGTTGGAGCAGTTTTGAGTCAGCGGAGGCGGTGTCATGTTGGGCAATGCGGGCACCATCTGTCCCAATGCCGGAGTCGGTAAGCAGCCCAAAACTGTCCTTTAAGCCTTTAGGTGTACGTCCGAAATTGTAGTCTTCAGTCTTGACCAGGTTTGAATGATGGAAGTAGTGAATGTAAGGCGTACCAGTCTTAAAAAGTCGATGGAAGTCAGATACTAGAGCCCAATCTTGCTTGTGTGCTCTGACAGTCAAGGTTTCATGACAAACAACGTCAGAAGTGGGTTGGCCCAGTTAGAACAGGTGACTGCAACTTTGGGGGTACTTGTAGGACACATCTGGCTAGCTTAACAGTTGGCATGTCCACTGTACAGTTTCAGCCCAGTAAAAGTGGCCCCAAATGCACTTGAGAGTCTCATTCCGCAAATTTTGCTCTGTCTCCTTGCACTTGGAATGTTTAGTTGTCTAATTAGAAAGGCAACTATCTAACTCAATTGAGTTCCTTCTGTGTACATTTTTTTTCAGTCCATAAAGTCTGTTTTGAATCCAAGTTTAGAGTATTAATCTCCAAAGACATCATTCAAGTCCGTGACGCCATTACAGGTGGTCGCAGTGCAGTCATGTTCCAGATTGACGCTCTTGATTGCTGGCGTAATTGCTGCACGAATACAACAGGCGTGGAACAGATGCAGCATCCCCAGCCTTTGAAAGGAGAATGGAAATTAAAACTGCCATTAGAAAAACAAAAGCAATCAAAACCATTTTGTCTCTTTACATTGTCTGCCCCGCTCTCTTCCCGAGAGTCGGATGACTCAAGATCAATGTGACTACCGCTTCATTATGTCCACTTTAGCCCAAAAAGTATTTACATGTAAAGCCTACCCGAGCAGAATCAATCTGGGAAAATAACGAGAGAGTTCAAATAGGCTCGACGCTATTCCTTCAGGCCTTCAATATTGTCAGACTGGTTGAATTTATTCATCTCAAACAATCCACAGATGGTGAAAGGTGAATGCATCACGTGGTCCCCTCGTGTCTCTCCCCCTCTCCACAGTGCAACGCGCTATTAACCATTGACATTTGCCGCAAATTTCTACTTGCTACTCCAGACCGAGCTCTTTGGAGTGTTTGATGGACTCCACGCTGCTGATAAGTTCTGCTGCGTGATCACCTGGTGGAAAGAACGCCGTCGCTGGCATGCTGTGGTCAATGGGAAGCATTTGGAAAAGTGTATACTTATATTTTTGTCTAGGCGTGAAAACATGTACGAGTATTGTATGTAGTAATAATGGAGGTGATCCTACTTTGCTGGTTTTTGATTACACGTCTGGTTTACATTATCCATGAAAAACGAGAGATTCGTTTGAGTCTGCAAAGGTGGCTACAGCCTTAGAAAACATAAAAATACAAATGTATATCCACGGGGGCTATCTACCTGGAATAAATCACTTTTGACATAATATGCATGCAACTGTGAAAGCTTTTCTTGCATATTAGCATTCCATTTAAATGAATGGACCAATATCTCAAGTGTTAAGATGTAAAATGTCATGTTTTGTTGGGGTTTGGTGGCTGGGTGCATTTTCCTTGTGTGTCCTGACTGCGTGATTGTATGAGTTTCACCTGGTGTGTTCTTTCTGGCTCCCCTTCCCTCGTGTGACCCAGGTGTTCGTTATTGTCATCAATCCCTGTCTGTGTATTTAAACCCCGTGTTTGTGTGTGTTGGCATGGAAGTGTTTTCTGTCCTCGTTATGTTTGCGGTGTTGTCGGTGTGTGTCTCCTCTGTTTTCGTCCTCCAAGTTAAGTCGTATTTTTATTAATTACAATCTAGAATGCATGTGTGGGGTCGGAAATGACCCCATAAACTGTTATGTATGCAGGTCTTGGCTGTTGGTGTATTCTAGCGTTACGATCTTTACGTATATAAGCTCCCAATATCATGGCAAAAAGAGAATTGGCACATGCACTAACCCACGATGTCGTTAATAAGGGGGGACTGAGATCCGGAATCATGTCAAGGACATTTTGGGACATGGGGTGACTCCTTGGGCTGCGGTTATTTTTAAGTGGAAGCGTAAACATCCACTCTGGCTCAGTTGCAATCTCCACCTCCTTACGCAGGATAAGCAACGGCACTCGCTGTCCAGTCTTCTTTAAGAATGACGGCGCAAGGGACTCATTCCCAAAATTAGCCTTTGCCGGGCACTGGGCCATAAACTACATTTTTAGGATTAAAAAACATTTCTAATGAAAAACTATTTCACATCATGTCTTAAATGCAAATGAGAGGATGCTTGCGATACTTTAGGAGATATTAATACAACAGGATCTACGTAAGAGGGTGAATGACCTTTTTACGGACTTCCAGTATAGACAATTTTACTGGTTTATGTACACTTGTTGGAGAATTCATGCATATCTAGCACAAAAAATTCAATAGTTGTGCCTTTACAGAAAAATATCACAAATTCAGTCTCTCAATGAGCCTAATTCTGTAACCAAAATATTAGCCACAACTCAAAAAAGGCAAAAAATGCTCGTTTTATAGTTTCTAATTATTTTTTTAGTCTTACAGCTCCTGTACAAAATTGCATGACAGGTAACCATTGCGGTCGACGTACGATCTCTGTTGTTTTTGGCACTGCAGGTGTACCTAATGTTGTGGTCAAGGCATTTTACTCTATGAAATCCTGAAAGTCAATTTAATGGAGAATGGTTTAACTAAATGCCACGGGTTCACGATGCCATACTATCCAATACCATAACTAATTCATGCAAATATTTCATTTGATTCCCCTCATTTCCAATTGGCAACTACCTCCAAATGCTTCTCATGACATCCTAAATGTAGCAACTGAAATAGGATTCAATTCTAGGAAAATTTCCAAATGATGTCAAACACTTCTTTCTTTCTCTTATCTCTTATTTTCTTATATCTTAAATAAAGCGGACTCACCCGTGCCTTGTGGTGTATCGAACATCTCTCGCAATGTCCTGGTCACGGTGTCTCTGCCTGCACCAGAACAACCGGCGAGGAGGAGAAGATAGCATCACGAGTGAGTCGATTCACTGAGCCCCCTTCACGTGCTCCAGTCCAATGACGGCGAGTACTTAATGACCCCCCCTCCTCCTCTCAGCCCTCCGTCTACTTGGACAGCGCGTCTCCCATCAGCACCCGGTGGAGCATCCTTATTCTTGCCCTCCTCCCGGCCACCCACATACCCTTCCTCGCTCCTACGTCATCCAGAAAAATCCCTTTGCGTCTCCCTGCGACTTTCCATCGACGCTCGGACAACTTTGAAGACTTTTAGGAGCCGTGTTTCAACTGACTGAACTTGATGGCTGCGCTTAAAGGAATTGCCCAGCTAATTCAATTATAAGCGTGCACGCCGGCGATTGTTTGAGCCTCATCTTCATCATCGAGGGAAAGATTGGCCGTTAATGTGGGAGCATACGTGTTGAATAATAGAATGGTCTTCTTGAATTGGCACCTTGCAGATGAATCGCATTTGCCTGTTGCACCCCAAGCAATTTCAAAGGCGCATTAACTGAAAGGTTTGAATTATTTAAAAACATATCAGGGAAATGGGAACAAGGTTAAACTATAGATATTTATGTTCATTCTGAGTTTTAGACCTGTATAAGACAAGTGCCTCATTTCGTGAAGAAAAACAAAATGAGTACAATTAAAATAAATGGAAACAGAAAAAAAACACTTTTTGGCGACCAAAGATGTCATATTAATTAAAGTGAGAGGACTGTTGCAGTACCATTTTTGGCCACCAGTCTTACATATAATATATTGCTCTTTTAACTCATTGCATGCCATAGAACAAGGGTGTCAGACTCGGATTGGTTCGTGGGCCGCTTTAACGTCAACTTGATTTCACGTGGGCCGGACCATTTTAGATATAATAGTTAGATATTTTTTTATAAATGGATTAAAAGAACTGGTTTAAAAGCCCTGAATATTCAGTTTTTTTATAGATCTAAAACAATGTTTATTTTTTTTTACTTTTTTAAAATATATTTTTAGATTTTACAAAATGATTTTTGAACTAAAAACACAGAAAAAATGGATAAAAATTACAATTATTGATTTAAAAGGGGGAAAATCAGGAAATTAAATATACATCTATGGGGGGCTGGCAGGAATTCTTGTTTTTTCGCCCCTCCCAGTCAAGATGGATTTTGGACGTCAAGCATCGCCAATGGCATCCAATTGGTTACATCTCTATAAAGGGTTGATCAGGAGACATGAAAGCAAACAGAAAGAAAGAGGGTTTTAATATTAAATTATGACATTTTAAAGGACAGGTTAAGAGGGCATGATGGTAGTAGACTAATATCTCCCTCTTCACAATTACACTCCTTGCTCCCCAAAGAACACGCAGACTATGTTAATTAAATACTTAATAAACTCACAAATTAGTAGTACACAGCAAAGAGGGAGGGACAGTTGCACGGGAATTTCATTATGAAAGGCATGAACAGAGGAAAGGCATACGTTTATTTGTCAAATCACTATTTACGTAAGCAAATCCGCTGCGCCTTCACAAAGCCAATAAATCAAAACAAGGGGGAAGAAATGAGAATCAAGATGAAGTCAGATATAATATGGAAATAAATCAAAACAAAAAGTTAACATGACAAAATGCCATTATGAATCACAGAAATAAAACCATGACGGTGAAATAATGTGTTGAGAACAATAACGCAAAGCAAATCTCAGATTATACATTAACCAGTGGGGAATTTGGTGACATGAATATGAAATGTAACATTTATGCAAATGACTTTCCATTGTATTCATGCATAACTGCCTTGCAAACACACACCCAAGCTCCCCAATTTGTGTTGTACTGGAGCAGATCAATTGCTGGGAAACAACAAATGAATAAATATTTCACCTGAAAATGCAAAAGAATAACCTGAGTCTTGAAAAATAACCTCTTGAATTCCATTCTCATCCCATGTGCGCCTATCTTTGCATCTTAAGGGTCCATCGTGCTATCTCAAACCTGTTGGAAAAGCAATTACCTGTTTGTAAGGCTCGGATGACGACTTTTGAAAGGTACCCAAATCAATATCTCCGCATTGGCGGATACGCTCCCCACCATGGAGACAACCTCAGCCAACATTAGCGTGAATGCCTCGCGCTAATTTTGACATTTGCAGTGACATTCGCCTAATTGCTTTAATTAATCACCTCTCCCATCTTACTGATGGATGAACGTGCTCAGATTTTCATCTCTGAACAATTTCGGCACGTGCAGGACCAAAAAAAAGAAAGGAAAAATTCTGTCCTGTGTTATCTTTGTTGCAATGATATTTTTGAAGCCGCTGCTCCTCAGGGTGAGACATTTTTTATAGAGTGCTCCGAAAGGTGCTGGGCTGCGTCATTTGGTTTATGAAGTGCCTGATATGGTGACAGCTGTCCACCTACACTCACCTGATTCCTTCCATGGCCATCTCTCAGACAGCAAAAGCACTTGAGTCATATACGGATTTAAAAGATATGACAACCTAACTGGCTACAACCAAACGGAATCAACATAAACAAAGTCAATTTTCTTATGCATTGAGTGCGACACCAGCATTAGTCAAGTACCAGCAATGTTTCTAAATTGCTTTTAGTTCATGTGGAAAACAGAGAAATGTCCCCCCTTTTCCTTTTCACATTGAGTCTGCATAGATATGAGTCGTAATGTTCAATAAAGGAGCACATCTGTCTGCCAAAATGATTTATCCTCTGTGTCTGCCGCGCCGCCGAACAGAGAACGACGACATTATCGCTATATTTGCATGTCTATTTTCAAATCTAAAAGCACCTGGATCTGTTGTACCCACATGTTGCTGCCTTTAAAATATTTTTTCCAATCTTCAAGTGCTCTAATGGTTCAGCCTTTGAATTTTATGAGAGGTTTTGTGCACTCACTAATGAAGGACCTCATTATCTTAGCAGACAGAACAGGTCTCTAATTAAAGCCTAAATGCTATTCTCTTGCTGCAATGTGTCACCCAAAGGCAATACTTACACGTGGGAAAAAAACCCCACACGATCTTGTTTAAAAGTCTGCGTTTTCTGCTGTTGAAGTGTCAGAGATGAGCTAACATGACAGCATACGCGACTAAATTGTTCCCCTCCGACCAGGAATGACTTTTCTATCACCTAATTAATTAATCACAACTCCAGATGGCACCCCAGCAGTGCTGTTATGCCACATATGCAGCATCGATGATTCCCAACGAAGCAAGAATGAGAACTGTCAGGTTTAAAGAGAATGCCACAGTTCATATTTGAATTATGAGATGAGTCAGGTAAATAAGATCATTCACTCATTTTCCATTACGCTTATCCTCACGAGGGTCGGGGGGGAGCTGGAGTCTATTCCAGTCATGTATATTGGCAGTAGGCAGGGGGATACCCGGAATTGGTTGCCAGCCAATCACAGGCCACAAGGAGATGAGCAACCATTTACAATTACACCTAGGGACAATTTAAAACCTTTAAACAGCCGACCATGCATGTTTTAGGATGTGGGAGGAAACCGAAGTACCTGGAGAAAACCCACGCAATCATGAGGAGGGGATGCAAACTTCACGCAGGAAGGTCGGAACCCACCAGGGATTGAACCCTCCATCGCAGAACTGTAAATTGGATTGGTAGGATAATCTTTTTTTTGTATTTTTCACACAATTGTACTTTACCTGAGTTCTTTCATTCATTTTCAGAAGTGCTTATTCTTACTTCTTGGCTGTTTATACTGAAAAAAAGGATTAAATTGGCTGTATTTCCAAAGCAAAGCTATTTATGTACACAGTGATAGAAATTTTCAAATGTATTTTAGACATAAAATGTCTCGTAAGAGAAAATATCTCCCGATTGAAGTGGCATGAATATTTAATGAGATTCTTAAAGATCTTGTATATGTTTTGTATATGTATCTATGTTCAACATAACATAGATTAATTTTGTGTGTCTGCAAAATATAAGAAAGAAACTCTAATTGTGAATTATAGTCACCCTAAATTACAACCACCACAAAAATGGACACTTATTTTTATGACAGTCGCATTGAAAATTGGCTTTTTGAAAAACAGACTTTTTACCAAGACTTCTATATTGACTCAAACTGGATACTTTGAGCGGCCGTAATGTTGCAGCCAGGCATTTTGAATGGAAGCACATTTGTCTGCAGAACATCAGATAAATGAAAGAGTGGGCTGGGTGGCATAAATGATGATGGATTTGGACAAATGAAGAGCCAGGATTAAGAAACTTGGATTTGGCACACAAACGAGGCTGTGCCATGCAGCAGTATTAGTATTTGGAGTCTGTATACGTATTTGCATTGCATATGTAGAAACACTTAATACTCCCACCCCTTAAAAGTGCAAATACTGTCATGTAATAGAATATCAAGTTGAGATTTTGTTTTATTATTATATAGGAACATAACTCTGTATACTTAGTGCTGCCTGGTGCACATATGATTTATACAAAATGCACTACTATATGAAACATAAATGGATGATTTTGTGGCTCATCGTCCCCACGAGAGTGTGACAATAGCCGGTGTCTTTCTTTATAACATCATTTACTGCCTTGTTTATAGTTGTGTGAGGAACTTCCTCCCCTGATATGTTTTGTCATCCATTTTTCTATTTTTCAGAGACCAGGTTGTTCTAAGCAACATTGTTCAGAATATAATTGCAGACAGTCCCTTTCACTTTCATACATAGCGGAGTATTGTTTAGGATCGGCGTTTGTCTGAGGCCATTTGGGAACAATCGTTTGCATTCGTGACGACGGCAAGTATACACAAAAGGCCAAGGTCATCCTTGAGCACCCACTTGCTCAATCAAGACTCACTGTGGAGAGTACAGTGCTTTCAGAGTTTGGTTTTTATTTTTTTTCATGCCGCAAGCACTTCTAATATCAATATGCATTTGGAAAATTATCACTTGGGAGATAATAGTGGGGGTCTCTTTCAAACGGTGGACATTTGTCATTGATTGTCGACAAGCCAGAGAGCTTTTTTTTTAATAATGACTGCCCCTCAAGGTCCCCATGGCAAACGGAATCCGGCCTACAGGAGAGTCCGTATTTGTCAATCTGGCAGCCCAATTTTCCAATACACAAGCAGGGTAAAGTTGGGCGGGGGCGGCGGGGTCAGCGTTACATTGACCTCGGCAGCATTAATTATTCTTTAGGGAAGAATTGTGGGCAAGCGTTGTTTTCGTAGAGAGTTATACTACAGGCTGTTTTTGGCATGTTGACAATGGCATTTAAATAAATAAATAAATAAATAGGATAACATTAATTAAAACGCCAATCTTGTGGGTGATTCCCTCTCCAATAACCGTTTTGCGATTGCCATATTTTAAATTTTTTTAATAAATAGTTCATTATTTTGGGGATTTGTTGAAAATTAATAGAAATTGTGCTAATGATTTGGTTGTTGCTGCAAGCAACAAAATGATAAGGATATTGCAAAAAATATATATACTTACATTTTAACTAGCCCCCAAAAAAGGAAAACCCAAAATCATAAAACAACTATATTTTTCACATTGGAATTTTTTCATGTAGATTTATTTATTTTAAACAAAATTTTAAAATTCTACAGTTTCCTACATTGATTCCTACATCTTGTTCGGTTTTAATCCCTCAGAAAAAGAAAAGACATTGTTTTCATTAGCTCCATCTACTGTTAAATCTGAGAAGTGCAACAGAATGTAGGCCCACCGAAGCTTCTTGTGCGGGCCAAATTCAAGCTACTTTTATAATTTGCTGCAGGACAATAAAAACTGGGCCGCAATTAGGAACACCCCTGGTGGAGAAGAAAAATATGAATTTATTATTAGAATTCGCATTTAAAAACTAGGATGAATTATCATTAGACCAGTCATATCCACTTGTTTTCAGACATATACGTTGGAAAATGATCATCTATCATATATGTATGAGCAAAATGGTCGACTGGACGGGAACGATAGCTTGTGAGACGGAGCCCATTGCGATAAGAAAGATGAAATGAAAGCGCACGTACACTGGATAAATCAAATCTTGTGAATTCTGCAGCGCATTATGACCTGCTGTTGAAACTCAACAGCGCCCCCTCGTGGTTCAGATAAAACAGTATTCACTTCGGAGAATAGGAATGTTAAAGGTTTCGTATAAATAAATTATTTTTAAGGCGTGCTACGGTAAAATATCTTTTTTTCATTTCAATGACTTTTAAGATATGTCCTCTATATGTAAACAATGACGAAGAATTCCATTCTGCGCATGCGTCCTGAAAACCCGGAAGTGCCGCGCAGAAGCTCGAATAATCTCATCAGTTCATGTTTATGTTTTTCTTGGCTGCTTTGTTTGTGTTTAATACGTGTCTGTACACCAAGTAAAGGTCATTTACTAATTATATTGTATTAATACAAGAACCAAGTTCTTGTATTAAGTGGACGACTCTCTTAAGAAAGCTGTCAATAGCGAACCAAAGATGCCAGCTCGTAGTTTTGTGTCCAACGACGCTCCTGCCAGTAAAGTCAAGTATTCCAGGTTGGCCACTCATGACGACGGCTACATTGATTTACAGGTAGGTAATAACGACCCAAAAATTATAGATATGTACTTTGGATTGCAAACTATCTGGTATAGTTTTTTGATCAAATGAGCTGTATTGGTTAGTGTTAGAAATTTGGAGAATGGGATCTAATGAGGGAACTGTAGGAAAACAATGAGAAAATATTTTTATTTTTTTGTCAAGAATCATATTACACACCTGTAGCATGTATGTGCATTATATTTAAAAAAAACAAAATACATTAAATTCTACATCCCTTCTGTGTGATTAAGAAGTGTCATTAATGCAACGTTCTCGTGTTCCAGTTCAAAAGGAGTCCACCCAAAGTCCCATACAAAGCCATTGCACTGGCCACAGTCCTTTTCTTGATTGGAACTCTGTTAATTATCATCGGTTCTCTTCTCCTGGCTGGTTATTTTGGGGTCACTGTGAGTAGAAAAAAAGTTTCACAACACACACAATGATATTTCCTGGTCGTTTCTATGCATTAAAATGCTTTTCTAACTCTTTCAGCATTCTGATCGCACCGTTCCCGTCCTAGTGATAGGAATTCTCGTTTTTCTTCCTGGAATTTACCACTTGCGGATAGCTTATTACGCATCTAAAGGATATCCGGGATACTCCTATGATGACATCCCAGACTTTGATGATTAAATTCATTGTTTCTTGTAACAAAAGTCAGAAGTCTTCAAATTTCTGACATTCAAGCCTCCATGATGGAAAGTTAATTATTACTTTGTTTTTGGAAACCTTAGTTTTTACATTTTGTTGTTTCCTTCCCCTAATGAAAGAGCTCAAATGTACTCGCTTTGTTTGTCAGTAAATGAAAACTCTTAGGATTTATGACATTTTTGGTTCATTCATGCCGTTGTCATACCAGTGATTATATTATGATTTTACTATGACATTAGCAGGAGTGGTGTATGTATGTGTATATGTATTCTGATGTACAAATTAGCTATTGTGGGCAATATAAATACTTTGTGACTGCGCTACCGTTGACTTTGTATCAATTTTCAGTATTGATTTCTTTCTTGACCGTTAGTTTTACTTTTCCTCCCTATTTTTCCAAAGTTATCTATAATAATTTGATGACCTAAAGGCTTATATTTTTCTTCTTCTCATTCTCAGCTCAGCATAAATGGGGAACTTAATGCCTATTAGTGGTAATTTGGTATCATACCAGATATGTCCGAGTGAAGTCATTAAAATGTGTTTTTTTAGTGGCTAATCATAGCAGTAAGTGCATGGTAACAAACCAGCACGTTTCTGAAAACATCCCATTTTTGGTGTTGTTTCTGTTAACCTTTTAATGCACAACATTTTGACCTGGGTGAGCTTTTATTTTCTATATCTGCAATAAAATTAATTCCGTATTCAACTTATTCCTAGTGTTATTTGATTTTAATTGATATGCATTCTGAATGCATTTTTCTTGTCACTTTTTTTAATGTAAACACATTACTGACCCCAGCTGGGGTTGGCTCCAGCACCCCCGTCACCCTAATGAAAATAGAAAATGAGATGAGGTGAGAGACCTTACTGACCCATATTAATTTATTATATTATTGCATGTATAAGTGTTAAAATGAAATAGTACTTTTGAAATATATTCGCTTGTGTTCGTGTGTTTATTCTGTTTTCACCAAAATGTTTTTAATTTCTTCATTTTCTCTCATTTTCAACCACACAACAAGTGCAATTATCAAGATATAGTCGTGTTTAACGGCTGGTGTGCGTTTTTTAATATAGCAACAGAAAATTGCAAAAAGTTTTTTATTGGGGGGCCTTTGGGGGTCTGTTTGGAAGCGCGTCCTTTTGGTTAGCGTTCGTCTTTTGTTGCGTTCGAACTCTTTCCAACGAAAAAGCGCTTTTGTGTGCGGCGCCCAAATGAGCGTTGCATAAAGTTAACAGTAACTACCCGGTACCTACCGGAACGAGTTAAAGTCCCAACAACGTAAAAGACACTGAGTGTGACGAAAATAAACAATGAATTTGCTTAAAATACAACTAACACCTTGAGCATATCCATGGTATGTAGATATATTAATACTCATTTAAATATTTTATTCTAGTTTGATATATATTTCCCCCATGACAATGCATAACATAATTTTGAAAGCTAAAACAGGAAGCACTAGGGAATACGGGTGTTAATACAGTAATGGGTGAGGGGGAGGGAGCTTCCTAATGGGAGGAGAGATTCCCAAGTATCAACATTGGGATTTGCCTGAAACGTGCTGGTGCTTTTTTTCACCCCCTACGGCGGCCATACGAAGAGAAGGTGCACCGTATGGTCATTTTTCGGCTCACAAATCGCATTTATTAGGCTCGTTTCTTACTTGTAGTTTTAACTTATTATCAGTCATCTTAAATGAACAAGTTGAAATCGACTTTAAACTGCCTGAAACTGGACCTCATCGTTGTTTTTTGAATTTCTAGCCCCAAATCTCATCAACCCGAAGGATTCGCAAAGGTTATTATTTTATCGACTGAAAATGTGATTATTTTTTCCAACTGGTTGAAAATCTTCGAGTTTATTTCAGCATATGGTGAACGCTATGAGGTGAATCTGCTAGAACATCAATGGATTGAAAAAAAAAAAAGAAACTTCCAAGTGCTAAAGTGCCTCAAGCAAGGTAAGCAAATGTGTGCTTTTCATCCTCTGCATCCACTTTATGGTTAACTTCAAAAACAGAAAAGAAATCAAAAGAGAAGAAAAAAAAGCCTGAATAAATCACATATAAATTGTTTGGATTGTTTGGATTTAATATTAACTGCAGCTGTGCACTACTCTGATTCTCATTCTACCACCAGTATGCTACTACCATTCCATATTTTTTGTTAGTCTTCTATTATATTTATAAACATTCAGATAAGTTTTTTTTGTATCCATTCCTAAAATACCACACTGGGTCACAATACCTTTATTCCTGTTGTCCTCACGTGATCCACTTGTAATATCCAATAGTTTTATTTTGTAATATACAACTGTGGTGTCTGAGTGCTTTACCGAGAAAAAAATGATCCTTAGATTGAAAAAGTGACAAATCAAGTGAAAGAAATATTGGGTTTTATTGCTCCATTTTTTTTCAGTAAGCTGCACCAGACAAAAGATGCGCTTGTTATGATTTACGGGAGCTCTTTCTGGGTGGTGGCAATAAGCACTGCACAATGGAATGTGGCATTGCAGATCTATAGGGTTTGTTTGCTTATTGGCATTTTCACATGAACTGTAATTATCTGTCCGCTGCAATACGGCATGCTGTGATTGCTATTTGCAGTCCGGCTTTTTATTTAAAACTAAAAACACTCACAAATCAGTTTTTTTGGCCTTTTGTCTATGGGGAATGTGCTACAAAGAGGCTCACATCATTCCGAATGCCTGTAATCCTTTGTGTTGTACAACAGGATTTTAGGGGGGATGCTCTCTGTCTGATAAATAGAACATATTTCCTTGAGTCTCTTACTATCTGTAATACAGTCAGCTCCAAAACATGGGGCAAAGTACGTGTTTAAAAAGAAAAAAACACTCTTTTTATGGACGGTAAGGTGGCAAGGATAATAGTCTCACTTGTTTAATGTTTGGAGTTTGAATGTCGATTCTGGTTTTTCCTCTGAGGTGTTTTTGTTTTCCTGCGCTTTCATGGATTGTCTTGGGTACTCTGGTTCCCTCCCACATTCCAATAACACACATGCTAGGTTCATTGAAGACTTTTAATTGCCGTTTAAAATGCTGAAACTTAACACTTGTCCATAGCTCGGCAATGTGCTGTGTATTTTGCAGTTTTTTGATCCCAGATTCTCCTCATCGTGTCTGTAAAGTAGCTTAATGGGACTGAGCCGACTCCCGGGGTGAAGGAGCAGGTGGGATGGGGAGGGAGGTACAACTCGTGGCATTCTTTACTCTCAATAAAATAAGATGGTAATACACAAACCATCTTTTTTTGTGTTTTCATGTTATCGTAATGTAACGTAAGTCAGTGAGCCTAATATTAAAAACTTGCAATTATTTCAGCCAGTATTGATACACCCTGTGGCGTCATGTTGAAATCATTACATGAATCCATAGTCAGCAGGCTTCCCCGCTCACGAGACCAGCGGTCCACGCATGTGCCCACCGCGTGCCAAGTTCATTTCCTTTTGCGCTAGAAAATTTCAATACAGTCCCAAAGTAGGTTGCCGTGCCAGGGTTGAGGACCCATAAATCGATTGTGGTTTACTGGTCCAAGTACTAATGGCTAGAGTGGTTGTTTACAGTCGAATAAAAAAAGAATCGAGTTGGGAGCATTTAAAAAGTGGACTGCAGTTTTAAAAATTCATTTTGACTGAACTCCATTTTGAGTTTTTGATTGTGTAGCGCAAGCTTGGGAAAATGTGTCAACCAAAAACCTGCTCACGGGTTTTAGACAGCCAAGGTGCTACCTTAAGAGGTTTTTGCGTCTGTCACCTTCTCAATCAAAGTCTAAGAATGTGATTACTGCAGTGCTGCTGGATGATTAATCCTCTGTTAAAGTGGAAAAAGGATACTTTTTGGGACCATTGTGTCCTCATCTGTTTTGGTTTCAATGTTGCAATTAATACTACCCAGTCATAACTCCTTATCACTTGGATGTGATAAGGCTGCATTCAATTGTGCTGGGAAGTTCACATTTTCTACTTGAAGCTTACAATGTTGACCTTAAAATATTTCAGATAAATGCATTAACTGGTTGAGTGGTTAGCGCGTCGTCCTCACAGTTTTGGGGTTGAGGGTTCGATCTCAGGTCGGTCCTCACTGTGTGGAGTTTGCATGGTCTGCGTGGGTTTTCTCTGGGTGCTCCGATTTCGACCAACACCCCGTAAACATGCACGGTAAAATGGTTGGACATGCAAAATTGTCCCTAGGTATGAGTGTGAGCGTGAATGGTTGTCTCATCGCTTCCTGTGATGGGCAAAGCAAACAATTCAGTCCTGTCCATGGGATTGAATTTGACTTTTTTTAATAAGAAAACCACAATAAAACTGGAACTTGTCACGTAAAATTTCATTCGCAATTCACGATTGCGTGGCATAAAATCAGAAGAATGTACGGCAATTTTTGTCTTTGGTGGCCTTCGTGTGGCATCTTTTTCGTGCACCTGTGAAAGTGTTTACTAAAACGGCACTTGCTTTTCCCGACAGGCTGGTTTACTAAAACCACAGTCTCTGTCAAGGATTAACAAGGATTAACTACAGAGTATTGCTCCTTCTTATCATGCCCGGCTCTGTCATTAACATCAATCATGGTGCTGTCTGACACATGAAGTGACCCCCTCCTCACACAGACAACAAACACACACACGGACAAACACAAGCACAATAAAAATGTACAGACAAAGGAATTTGTCTCTTATTAGTTTTACAAAGCGGTTATTAAATACTTGACTATTACTATAACAGTTATACCTTCTTGTATGGGCCACTGAAACTCTTTGCATTATTAATTTCTTGAGTTTACTCAAGCATAGATGCATAAGCACGCCATCTGTTGTGACTATCACAATCACTGTCATATACTAGTACACCACTTCATTGAAGTAATTGTTAGGCGTACATTTTTCATACTATGGAGAACCAATTCTTAGCCAAGGTGTCGTGAGATATCAACAGCAGTCCAATTTCATGAAATCTGTCTGAAAATTATTCATTAATTACATATATATGGTTGTTCATATATCTATGCCAGGGAAGTATAGTAACGGACAGGGGGACCTTCCTCCATTAAATGCCAGAAGGTAGAATAAAGCTTCTGTGACATCAGAATAAGTCATGGTATCCTGCAAGGATACAGTATCGGCTTTAGGCTCGATTAAGTAGTCCAGGGTTTTACTCTGAATAAATCCCTTTTCAGTAAATTCTTCTCATTTAAATGATTGATGTGCCTCATCACAATAATGTTTAGAGAGCAAGGGTCAAAGGCAATTAGACTGGAAAAAGTAGGCATTTGCAGAACCAGAAGGCCCAGAATATAAACATTGAGCATCATTTATGGAATGCCGAAATCGAGCACTTTTTAACTTCATTCAATGTCCTCGATTGGTTTCACTATTTTGTAACTAATTTGATTAGACCATTAACACCCAGAGCAGCAGGTTAGGATTACTCGAGGTGCCACAAATGAACCATCCAGAAGGCTAAGTCATGACTAGATCCAAAGCAATTTGTGTCAGTGAAATCCACAACCAGCACACTTGGCACGTGCTGCAAGTGTATTAGCTGTTTGGTTTATGTTTCATTTTTGGGGGCTTGTTTGTGGGACCAGAATGCCTAGGACTGCATTTTCAGTTTTAAACGTTTAAACACGAATATACAGCTTCCTAGTCTTAGTATAATGTCTTAGGAAATAGCATGGTTTGTCTTACTCAGTTAGAAAAGCTGGTTAAAAATTTCCTGACGTGAAGATGTTTGTTGTCCTGACTCTTATAAACTAACCTGACAAATACCTAACATCACCTCAATTTTTGTTAGTGGTGCTGAACTGGTCGTTTGAAAAAAGTCTCGCGTTTCTCGGGTATTAGGCGCAGTTTTAGAAGAAAATGACAAAAATATATGATGATTGTAAACATACCAAAAATGAGCGAAGGTGCGTTCTGCTCAATCAAAATCCAAGCGGAACATCATATTGTTGCACTAATGGTTATAATGAATTGAAGTCATTTGGGTCATCTATGAGGAATTGTGACTGGCATTTCGGTGCGTTGTCAAGTTTTAGAATAGAAGTATTATTGCTAGTATTTTTAATTTGTGGTCTTGTCTTTCAGGTTGGGAGATGTGTGAAGCAGCGTGACGGACGGCCATGGGACCGGAGAGACAGTGGCTTCGGGCGGTCACTGCTCTAGCCATATTTTTGCTAAGTATGCATGCTAATCAGATGTGGCTTTTACCCCGGGGATGCAAATAGTTGCACATATTTTGCAGTTTTTATTTAGCTGGGTCAATGATTTACAACACAGGTCAATAATTCAAACAGCTGGAAATGCCAACTGCTAAAAAATATGACCGCTTCATGCAACACTACTAGTACTAAACCGTGCTATAATCTAGTAGTACTACGTTGTAAGCCGAAAACTAAGCCTATTTCTTTACTTTACCAATAAATCACATGAAATATTTTTAAGCACACATGAAAATCAAGAGAGCATCATTTATTTTCATGCTTTCACAAGCCGCCCAATGGTGCAGTGTTTTTTTTGCCTGACTTCAGCACGGACATTGTGGGATTGATTCCCACTTGGGGGCGGAATGTGTGCCTGTCTCTATGCGACCAATCCAGGGTGGAGTCCGCCTTCCAGTGTTAAAAATGATTGAATGAATCTTTTAACAATTTGATGATCTTAACAAAAGCAGAGTCTTCTTTGGAATGTTCCATATTTTTCATTAGTTTAATGCCCTACTAGGTACTTGGGCGGTGGATCGGTGGTCTGAGTGCCCCACTGCCGGTCAGGTAGTCATGGTTCAATTCCTACTTGCGTGGGTTGTGTAAGGAAGTGCATCCGCTGTGAATCAAATCTATCATGCGAATCGACTGTATGAATGTCTGTGGCGACCCCTGAGGTACCAAACAGGCAGTCAGTCAGCCCCTATTGCACTACATTTTCTTGTTGTCGTTGGGTCCTTTGCCAAATTGACCGCCATGTCAAAGCATCGTTTAGCAGTTGGCACATGTTGCTGTTTAACTATCCCCGCGCACTTTGGCACGGCTCCCTCTGTAAAGAGGAAGGGTTATCGCGCCGCAGTTCGCTTAAATGAGTGCGAATTGGGGCCAAAATGCAACTTAAATAACATCTCTGGGTGCGGAATTAGATCAATCTGGGATTTATGCAGCTCTCAACCGCAGGCACGCTTCTTTTAGTGCATGTGTGTGTGCCTGCGTGAGTAAGGAGGGGTGGGGGGGATTGATTGTGCTGGTCCTCTAACCATGTGTGTACCCCCAGTGGGTGGCGGGAGGTCGGCGAGAGAGAGCACACAGAGGCCTGCTGCCCTCTATCAGAGTGTCACCCCCGCAGCCCTACCCCCCTGTGGGATTAAAGTAATGACCAGGCCAGATGAGCAGTAGAGCAAACACTGGCACCCAGTAGCGCTCACACCCACGTGAGCACATGGCAGCAAGGGACCGTAGGCCGCGATCGGGAGGAGCGCTTACTCCAGGTGTCACTAATGGGATTGCGCTGTGTTTGTAGGCTTTGCCACCACAAGATCTTGTCACCAAATGGCACATGTTTTTATTTTATTTTACATCCCCTCACTACATGCCCCTGGCTGTTCATCAGAAGCGCTCGGGGGAGCCGCCAGCTCAGCTTTCATGAAAAATCAGTTTAGACCTTTTTTTTGGTTTAGTTTCTTTTCTCTCAATACAAAGCACGTTTTGAGACTGTATTAATACAATACAGTTGCAAGAACTGCGCCTCAAGGTCTGGCAGCCATTTCTCTTTTTAAAGGCTTCATGGCTGTTCGGAATCCTTCACTCATTCAATCTCTATCCCTTTACAAATTGTTTATTTAATTATTGCCAATCTACCTCTGGATTATTTTTCTGTTCTTAGCCCATAACTAAGTCACTGCCAATGACAGTTCTAGACCCCAAATCAATTTCAATTGAATGGGCTGGCATTGATTGATCATTTTTCACTGCTATTGACGACAATAGACGTCCAATGAATTTTGAAAGAGGGCTGCAAGCGATCCCCCCGCTCACAATTGATTTTTTTACTACCCAATTCCAATGCGATCAAACCCAATTTCGGATCCAGTAACTCTGAAAACAGCCATAGTCTTCTTGAAGCAATCACAGATTATAAGTGTGTTGTGTATTGGAGTTATCCATCCAGAATGCACCCATGTACTTTATCTTGGTCATATATTTCATGTTTGTTTCGCAGGTGTGTCTCAAGGTTTGTCATCAGTGGTTCGTGGCAGAGAAGGGGCCTCTGCAGAGCTGGGCTGCAGCCTTGCACCAAAATCCAATGACGCCACCAGCCCAAACCTCTTTCCATTACATGTGGTTGAGTGGGTGCGGCTCGGTTACAACGTTCCCATCCTCATCAAATTTGGAGTGTACGCTCCCCGAGTTCATCCCAACTACAAGGGTAAGACCCGCCCAAGTACATAGCGCTAAACGTTTTTCAGCAAACAAAGAGTTTTACTTTCATAAATGTTGGTCCTCCGTGGAAGCCTTGAAACTTTTGACGTTGGCCGCGACTTTTCTGAATTTTATTTGAAAAATGTGAATCATAGCAGGTGTTCAGTCTGTGGATTTCCTGTCTGCTTTGATGGCACAAGCACTGAGAAAGGGGTCGAGAACGCCTATGTTCAGATGGAGGCTATAAAGGGGGTGGGGCAGCTCTGCAAAGACCAAGGGGGAGGGTACGAGAAGCAATGCGCATGCTAGGATTAAGTGTGCAGGTGGGGGCCGCTGGTCCGATGACAGTGGCTTTTTTATTAGTATGCAGAGGGGTGACCCACTAAGAGATTGTGAGTGGAGAAGGAAGGATGGAGCACGGCAGATAATGGGAGGTTTCTTGCTGGAGCCCTATAATCCCATCATTGTCTACCCCTAAACAAAAGACAAAGAGGGGTATCACAACCTCCTTTTGCCTTACAAAAATACCACACGACCGCTAGATTGTCCAAAATCCCATAACCCCGCCCCGCTAACGCCCTAAAGAAAATGATTGTAGCTACATGTGTATTGCATTTATCCAGCAAAAGCGGCTTCAATCTGGAAGAAAATCCCCTGAAGTACTGTAACATGCACCTTAGTGGGTTTTAATAACACTGTATTGATTGTGTGCAAAGACAGCCCTAAACAGGCCAATTTCACTGAGCAATTGGGCTACATGTGGATGAATGTTGGACCATTAACTGAGCTATTGTTTCTGAGCAGTCATCTGAAGATTTTGCAGCCCTAACGGAGTAAATAACCTTCTCCCACACCGTTTGGCATATTTTCCAGTGCTGTATTTTGGAATAGCCACCTCGTGTGTCTTATCTGCTTTGAGCTTTACTCTTGTCTGCTTCACATCCTTATGCCTCCCCTCCCATTGGAGGCAGATGGCAGCATGTGGAGCGTGTCAGCATGGCCGCTCTAATGTATCTTAGCCTCAAATTACAGTGTTGGGGGTTTTATGACGACTGCTGACTTGGTTACAGTTCCCAGAACGCTGCCCTGTCTTGTCTGAGATCAGCGCATTTCAAACAGGGTGTTAATGATAGTTTCAAGTGGAAAATCCTTGAATTGCTTGGTTGTTTTGAGGTGCAATTGTGGAAGTGCTGAATTGTCAATTTAATGCATTGCTTTGCCTCCACATTAAACTTGATGGATTGTGCGGACAACCGTTGTTAATTTCAGTGCAGGTAAATTATGTGTTTAAGCAGTTCAAATGGGAAACAAGTTGTTTTGTTTGGTATTATTATCAGTCTAGTGTTTAAAGAGCGGGTAATACCGAATATGACTATTTTTGTACTTTAAATTGAAATTTTGTACATCAGCCATTTGAGGAAACTACGGAATGTCTACCTTCTTTTGACGCTTTTAAGACTCCAGTCTTGGTTGTCTGCTCCAAATGAATCCGACAGGTATAAGTGTCCCTCAGCCCTATCACGTTTCACACCCAGCATGGCCTGCAGGGCAGAACATCATTGAACACATAACAGAGGAAGCAGCCAGATCAACTCTGACAACATTCTATTGTAATCTGCTTGAGATGAATTTGTTGGAGGAAAAAAAATATGGGGGTTTATGTGGGTGTCAGGCAGGTTTACTGTTGCAGGGCGAGATCAAATGGCTTCCTTCCGTGAGCTGAAGAAAATCTTGGGAGACGGTGAGCGGGAGAGTTCGACCTGAGGCCAGTACAACAATGGGCTAACCCCCCAGGTTTCTGTGGGCCTTCATTATACTCTCTGTGGGTCCTTTGAGCCTGGGAGAGGTTTCAGCTATTTCGCACGCACACACACCGCGGACATCCGAAACGTATTATTATTCTAAACGCACAAAAGCAGACGACATCAATTTTAGTGGAGATAATGCGGAGTAAGAGGGTCAGCTTATTGAAGAAGAACTGACCACTTCCAGTTATAATACAAGTTTTAAATTCACACTGAAGATACCAGGAAGAAAAAATCTGTTAATCAATTCAAGGCCATCTGAATCAATGCTAAGTGCAAATAGTCCTCTTGAATAGCAACCCCAGAACTTTTTCATTAAGGCATGTTTTGCAGTAGAAAACTCACAGCGTCAGCACCACAAAACATGGGATAAAAGGTTTAATTACCAAAACCGTGAAGATCCGTTCTCATTTTGAATTTCCCAAGGAAAGAATCTGGGCACGGTTCATTGAATAGTTGGTACGCTCAAAATCCAATCAAATCAAAAGCCTTTATTGTCATTATACAAAGCTGCGTATAACGAAATTGGTGGTGCTACTCCACAAAGTCAATTTTCCCAGTAAAAACATAAATAAGTAACATAAAATTTTAAAAAGTCACGTCTGAAAGGAAGCCATATTGTATGATGAGGAGTAGGTGAAGATTTGGCTCGTACCATTTAATGAGCATTGATGTACTTGTTCTGCATGGTTTTGTAAGCATAGATACAGTAAATGATGATGTACTGTATTTGTAATTAACAATCAGTCTTGGACAAAAAAATAGGAGAAGAATTGAGTGGACCAGAGGTTATTTGGAGGGTAAAGGTGATCAAAGTGTGATGGAAGACCACACATTTCGTTTTACTCCTGATTAAAAGTTCTCCAGTTGTGGTGCTACTCAGCTGAGTAGTTTAACTTTGAGTTTTATAGATGTTGGAAACCAATAATCCAAGTCCCGTGAAATGAATTCAGAGGAATATTCGCTAACTAATACTAAAGTGAAAAACTCAATCGAACAACTGAAGCTCTTCAAAAGGTTCAATCAGAACAACATCATTAGACATGCCTACTTACAGCTTCCTTACGTAACATGTTGACCAGAACTATGCCATTTAGTACTCAGCTACAAAATAGAACACACTTTATTTTCATGGTTTCTCTGTATTTAGCGTATCTATTGCCGGGTACTGCTTTTTATTATTATTGCTGTAGTTGCTTTTGTACGTATGTTGTTCTGTGGTGTGTGTGTGACCTGCTGCAAAAATATCGCTCTTCTAATAAAGTCAAGGGAATGGTAGAGATAACGAGCATGGAAGTTAAAGCGGAGAAGAAATATTGAGAGTGTCATTGGCTGTGGTGAAAGTTGGCACGTGAGGCGGGTGTGCCTAATGGCGCAGGGGTTAACAGAGCTGGACAGAGTGAGAGGGGCAGAGTTAACTGTAATCTATATCACGACAAAGAGCTATTCATAAGAGGCTTAAACTGATTAGGGGGACAGGAGGATTGAACAGGGAAATTTGGGGGAACGTGAGGGGGGGAACTATCAGAAGCATGGGGCCAGGAACCCAGACTTATGATTGTATTCAAATCAAAACACATCCCACAATGCAATCTGGCCTCTCTCTTACACACACATGCGTGGGCAAAGAAAAGCAGTGCTGATGCTATTTCTAACTAAATAAACTTTCTTCCTCTGTTACTATCTCGGGGAAATATATCTCACTGGTCAAATTGGTTTGGATCGTAAAAAACAGAGACGGATGAACACTGTGATTCATTTCATTTTGGAGTTAGAGTCTAACTTCTCCAATAAGTGTTCACACTGCACCAGTGAACAGGCATTTGCGATATTTCCACTTGGACGAGCCGACTTGTCGGAAGGTGCTGGAGAAAAACAATCCCGAGGTAGAGGAGCGAGAGATGAGGCTTGGCTCGGGGGGAGATGCAACTATTCTGTTTGCCGTTCTCTCTGTTACCCACCATATAGTCTAATGATGTTTGTCCCTTGAAGCAGAAGGAGTGATGAATGTGTCTGTGGGGGGAGTGAGGTCAAAAGGGTCCACGCCTTATTGGTTGTCAGTGGATTATTGATGCACACAATTTAAGTAACCTTTCCATAACCTCGCGTTCTCTTGCTTGCTTGTTGTTCTCTTCATATGATGGATGATTGTTAGTGCTTGGGTTGAAAGTATTTCCTTTAAATGTGGCCATCAAGCCATAAGTAATGCAATTCCAAGAGCACCTGCCAATTTGAGTTCAAGTTCAGAGACTAAGCCGTGAAATGGGGAAAAAAAACATTTGTCACTCAGTGTCAGTCTTTTGTTTGTCCATAGGCTGAATTGAAAAAGAATTCCTCTCTCTTTTCCGCTCACTTCCCATCAGCCTCCAAGTGATGCTGTGCAATCCTTTGGGGTTTTTTTCGGGTTCCAAATCCAAACACGTGTTTTTCCCTTTGTAATTCTCTCAATTTTTCCACCCTTGCAGGCGAGAATCCCCTATCCGCGCCCACGCTCCTCTAGTAAATGAATTCAAATTTAAACCTACTGTCCCGGGTTTCCTCGGTCTCGTCTCTATGGTAACGAGCGAGAATGCGGCGCGGGGGGCTGTTGTCCCTTTGTAGCGAGGCAGTGGGAAAGGGTTAAAAGTCCAAGATAGGAACTGCGCTTTCTAAGGGCCTCGTACACGCGGGAACTCATTTTTGAAAATCAACACGCCACCACGTGACGCTAAACCCGTGAGAGCAACACGGTTTTTAGCCGTAAGAAGATTAGCGGTGCTTTGTTTATGTGTTTTTTTACGTTTTCCCTCTCAGGGTGCATTTAATTCCGCGTCCAATGAGAAGGGGGCGCCTGGCAAATGAACGGTTGAAGGGAGGATCCTCCTTTCAGAAATAAGAGCAGCATGCCTGAGGTTATCCACTCACCTTCTCATGGGTGACCCGCCCGTTTGTTTGGTCAGTACTTATCCGCGATTCAAGGTATTTGTTTGAGGGAACGTCTCAGAGAAGCATTGGTCGCCCGTTCAAGACTCGACGGAGTAAAGTCAATCATTTATACGTGACCATTAAGCACAGCGACAGGGCCGGTCTGGAATGCGGGGTTAATTATAAGCCATTGTTGCCTGTCTATAGTCTCAGCGTGTGCTTCATTCACCCTGTCTGGAGTCCGTGTCTAAAGTTAAATGAATTTCATAGCTTTCAGGCTCTTTTCCAGACTGTACTGTCTGGGAAGAGATACGGATATTTTATTCTATTAGGTCTTTTGAGTCTTTCTGCCCCTCCTCTTTTTTTCCAGTCAAAAAAAAAATCACCTTGTGATGTCCCGATTTCATCTTATTCCATTGAGCTATCTATTTTTTTAAAAATAATAGCCTTTATAACAAAGGAATAATCAGCATGCGTAAGGCAACCCCCAGCAAACAAGGATAGTTTGTTTCTGGGAACTTCCCAATATTGTCTCTGTTTACTTTCAAACTGCCCCAACCAACCACAGCCTGGTATGAACGAGGTGTGTGTTTCCCCCCCTCCTCCTGTCGTTAAAAAGGCTGAGATTGAAGGGGGTAAAAAAGAGTTCATTGAGAGACGGAATAAAAGGAGAAAAAGTGAGGAGGGGGGTCACTTCAGGCCGCAGTCACCAGGCAACCGACAGATCAGGTTTCAAAGCCTAAAAGTGACGTTCAAAAAAACACAAAACCTACTAAGAAGGGTTAGTAGAGTGGGTTGTGGGCATGATGACAGAGAGGGATGAAATGTGTGTCAGGGTGTGTAGGCACGCACACCTGCAACCGCGAGTTCAAAACTGCCCATAATAATTTCAACAGTGGACTCGTATCTGTGTAACTTGCTTGCTCTGATTTGTCGACGCTTGTTTTGATTTTGCCACCGTCGTTTTGTTCACCACGGGCCGAGGCCTTTGTGCAATGATCCCGTGTCATCCAGACTGTACGCGGCGTTCCGGCGTGTGCCGACTGGCTCTCTGATTCCTCTCCCCGCCTCCCACAGGGCGGGTCTCTCTGACCCGCGGCGCCTCCCTGCTGGTGGAGCGGCTGACCCTGGAGGACGAGGGCTGGTTCGAATGCCGCATCCTGGTCCTGGACAGCAAAACAGATGACTTCCAAAACGGCACGTGGACATTCCTCTCCATCACAGGTGCGGCACAGCGGGGCTTGGGAAGATCAAGAGCTGCTCATTTGCTGGCTCATCACCGGCGCTTTGGTGGCTTGTGGTTAAAAGGCATTGGCAAACTAAATTCACACTTACGCCACATGACAATCTGTGTACACAAGCAACCGCATGTCTTTGCTGTTCCCTTGAAGACATTCTGGCAAGAGAACATTCGCTATAACTAATTACACATAATTGTGCCACAGAGGTTGTTTTTTTTTTCATCTGAGAAGCACATTTAATTCTCCTTCAGTAAATGAAAAGGTTGCAAATGCCACTGGGCGCTATTCATTTTATTGATGATTGTGGTGCATCAGTGCGCTTATTCTATTGCATGCCACAAAACAAATGGAGGGGCAATCCCAATATGGAATGTAGATTGTCTTTAAATGATGTTATTATTATTTTGGATGAGCTAAGGGAGTGTAAAGACCAGCAAGGCACAATTAGGTAATGGAGAACATTTGGTAAATTTTCCTGTACAAGGCAGCTTTCACATCAAGTGCATCTGTAAGGGATGGAACACTAATAACTATCTCTGAAACAAGAAAAATATGAGCAATGAAATCAACACTACAAATTTGAATCAGATTTTTTCAGCAATTTTTTTAAATGTTGACTTTTTGCGCTTTTTGCGGGACATTGGGAAAATCGGGGGACTACTGCGAAAAACATTTCACAGTATTCCCCCGTTGTTCACGTTTTTTTCGGTACACCGCAAAAACGGGTTACTCCGTGAAGTTTTTTTTCGCAGTATTCCTCCGTTTTTCATCAAAAATGACTGAGAAAGTAGATCAACAACATATTGCTTGAGGTTGTGTTATCTCATTTTGAAAAGCTCACATTTGTCAGATGTTCCACTGAGACCAGATGCTCCTCACGCTATCAAAATGAGACACGCTGCCCTCTAGAGCTACTGTGTTGCATTTTGCAATTTCAGTGGAACGGCTCACTCGTCAAAGGAAAAACTCTTTCTACTGCACTCTTCACATTTCAGCTCCGCCGGCGTTTATCAAGACACCCCCAAGTTTTGTGGAGGTTCTGCTTGGAGACACGCTGACGCTCAGCTGCGGCGCTCACGGCAACCCCCGCCCGACCATCGTGTGGCACAAAGATGAAACCCCTATTGAGAAGCATGAAAAAATCAAAGTGAGAGAGTTTTATTTCCGACATCCTTACTAGAAATATGCCAAAATGAACACTCCGTGATCTTCTGCTCTCCTAACACTTGTCCCTTTTGCATTGGCTACTTCCAGGTGCTCAACGGCACCTTGTCTTTGACCTCAGCCACGAGAAGCGTTTCAGGAGTGTACAAATGTCACGTTTCCAATTCAGAAGGCAACCTCACGCACGTGACACAACTGCAGGTGAAAGGTGAGAGTCAAATATGTTCTTGCTTGTTGATCACGTCCTGAGATGTGCCTGTAAGTTTGTACTTTAACTCCGTCGTAACTCGAGGAATCAATCCCTGTACTCTTCTGCACGTTGTTACAACAACAATGGTTATCAATCTGTACAAGAGTGCACCGTGTACTCCGTAGTGACATTTATGTCTGGTGTTCTTGAAGGTCCTCCACTCATCATCATCTCGCCAGAGGACACCACACTCAATATGTCCCAGGATGCAGTTCTGCAGTGCCAGGCCGACGCTTACCCGTCCAACCTAACGTATGAGTGGATGAAACAAGGACAGAATGTTTACTATATTGAGTGAGTATTGTCTGTCAAAATAGCCTGATTCATCAATTTGCTGACAAAATGGCATCATCTGCTTTCATAGAAAATTTAAAGATACAGTACATGAACACTGTTTGACTTCATTTTACAACGTCAGTATAGCGCATTGATACAACACAATTATTTTCTGATGACAAGTTCTTTCGGGTTTCTATAGATCTCTCAAATCCAGAGTGAAAGTTTTGGTGGACGGAACCCTTTTGATTCCTAATCTAATCCCCGAAGATGCTGGAAACTACACGTGTGTCCCAACCAATGGGATATTGACTCCACCCTCTGCCTCAGCTCACCTTCAAGTGAAACGTAAGAATTGACTGGATCCTTGTTCACTGCCTGAAAACCATTATTTTTATCGCAAATTCTCAATTCCCAGATCCTGCTCGGGTCGTACGCATGCCCAGGCAAACATACTTGCCCTCTGGCATGGAGGGGGTAATCATGTGTCCCGTCCAAGCGGATCCCCCGGTGCTGTATGTGAACTGGACCAAAGATGGAAACTATTTAAATCTGGACCACGTAGGTTGCGCTCCTCTCTCCCTCGGAAGTGGCGCTACCGTAAATGATTGATATCTCCGTCCTATCCAGTTCCCCGGTTGGATGGTGAATTCCGAAGGCTCGGTTTTCATAGCGACGGCAAACGACAATGCTGTGGGCATGTACAGCTGCACCGCGTATAACAGCTACGGCACCATGGGTCAATCTGAGCCCACCCAGGTCATCCTGCAGGTATCCGATGCTGCTCTGAACTTTTTCCTATTTCGTGCCATGAGCTGACAAAGGCAATCTCTCGCTGATGTTCCAGGATCCACCCACATTCCTCGTGCCTCCACGGTCTGAGTATCTTCAGGAAGTAGGCCGAGAGTTGGTCATCCCCTGCGAAGCTGCTGGCGATCCCTTGCCAAACATAACATGGAGCAAGGTACTCATAACATCGAGATTGTACCATAAAAATGTTTTTGTCCCGCTTTTCGTGTTTTAACGGATGATGTTCTCCACCAGATCGGCTCTATTCCTCGTTCCCAATACTTTGTGTTGGCCAATGGCTCCCTCCTTCTGCAGCCTCTCAGTAAAGACCATCACGGGGGCTGGGAATGCTTAGCCTCTAATCTTGTAGCAACTGTCAGTGCGGGAACTACGGTAACGGTGCTCGGTGAGTGGGTCCTCGTCAAAAGAAGTACAGTACCGTATGTTCCGGACTGTTAGTCACATTTCTTTTACATAGTTTGGCTGGGCCTGCCACTTACATGTTGATTTCTTCTTCATTGGGCATTTTTGGAGATGCGACTTATAGTCCAGAAAATAGACTCATTTGCAAGTATTTCTGTTACATCAACTGTTTCTCTGTGCTACCCAGGTACGAGTCCTCATGCCGTCTTTGCGGTATCTGTAGACACAGAAATAAACCAAGCTAATGTGTCATGGGTTCCCGGGTTTGATGGTGGATACACCCAGAAGTTCACTGTGTGGTAAATAACATGGATGGTCTGCTTGTTGTCATTATTTAATTACTGTAAACACAGTGGTCGGTCAATTTCCCTTTTTTCTTATTTTTATTTTTTATCAGGTTCAAGCAAGCCTCCAGAGGTAAACATGAATGGGCATCTTTACCAGTTCCCACCTCAAAGAACTACCTGTTGGTCACCAGTCTTCTGGTCGCGACAAGTTACCAGTTCAGCGTCCTACCGCAGAATAAACTTGGCTCCGGACCTTTCAGTGAAATTGTTACCGCAAGGACGCAAGGTTTGTGAATGTTTGAGGTGCCTTGACATTTTTTGTCAACTCTGTATGGGCTTGTACTCTAACCTGATTTGTCATTCTAGCTATTCCAACAGAAGCCCCAACCGTCAGCACCACTTTAGTAACACTGGAGCCCCCCTTCATCCTGTGTGCCAACCGGACCACCCTGGGTGTTCTCCTCCAGTGGTCACCTCCCGAGGCTCCATCCTTCCCTCTGACAAATTATGTGCTGCAGGCTCGCCAAAATCAGGGCCAGTGGGTCATCCTGAGCAGCGACATCGGTGCCAATGAGAGCGAAGTCCTCGTTCAGGGTCTGCTTCGTGTAAGGCGTTTTCTAGTGTTTCTTGACTCATGAGCTCAAACGGTCTTGCGTCGCTTCTGGAGCTCGCATCGATATTATGTTTCTTAAAAATGCCATGAGGTTTAAAAGAATTATTTTCACAAGGTCATAAAATCTTCTGGCCCTCAGGACTCCAGTTATGATCTGAGATTGATGTCGCGGAGTAATCAAGTGCACAGCGAACCAAGTGATTTTGTCAGTATATCCACCACAGGTAAATTACAGGAATTGAAATTGACTTCAGTGTGTAAGGAATTGAAGATATACAAGTTGACAAATTTAATTCTGATTTGCTGGGTTTCAAGGGATGGAGATTTACCCTCTGAGCCCTAGTTTTCTGGAGCTTCTCCCTGCGCCTCTCCTGGCCGGCGTGATCGGCGGAGTGTGTTTCCTTTTCATGGCCATCGTGCTCTCATTTGTAACGGCTTGCTATATGAGAAATTGGCGAGTGCGTCGGCGCAGGAAGAGACAACTAGGTAAATAAAGCGGGATTGACACACGTAGTACAAATGGTTTGTCAACATTTTTTTCTATTGTTCTTTTGTAGATGTCCCATCCGCTTTCCACAAGAGTCCATCTTCAGGGTAGGTGTCCTGATTTAACGTCTCATTCGAAAATATTATCATTCAACTGAAAAAAATTCAAGGAGTATAAAGTAGCATTGGAATCGCCGACTGCCTTGTTTGATCATATTCCACTTGTATATTGATTGTATTTTTTCCCCTCAGAGGTCGCTCGCCTCCCCCCAGTCCAGACAGCGTCTTGAAGCTAAAGCTGTGTCCACCCATATCCTTCTTCCCGACGTCCATGTCACAGTACGATCGGTCTTCCTTCAATAAAGGCAGTCGAGGAGAATACCAAGATCAGCGCAAGCAACTTTTGGCTAACTCATCTCCACCGCCGCATTACACACTCTTTGAGAGCCACCTGGGTACTCAGGCTCCCTCCCCGACATCTTTGGAGTCCATTCACAGAGGCCCAGATGGACGTTTCATAATCCGACCTCTGATCGAGAGTTCCAGTCCCTCCAATAAGAAAAATCTCACAGACGTCGTGCTTAGCAATGGCGGCGCGAGCGGCTCAGGAAGCAATCGCACGTCATTTCGGGACTCCCCAAAGTCGAGTATCTTGAGTTCCGACAAGGATGGGAGAAAAGATTCCCCATTTGCCGTGGATGTGCTGGAACTTAACAAACCTCCCCCGTCGCCCGGAAGGGTACGAAGCCTCGCTCGGAACTTCTCTCGTCATGGCTGCTTTTACTCAGACGATGAACATGGCTCAGAGAACCTCCTGGAAAGAGCGAGCTTCTATTCTGACAACAGTGAGATAAAATACAGCGACTCTTTGAAGCAGCATCGCATGCCAGTTCGAACCGAAGACCTTTTCCCTATTTTGTCAAGGAGAACCTATATCTTGGATAGAGAGGCAGACAGACCGAAGTCCTCGGCCTATCAACCCATGGCCAGTCACCTTACAGACGATAGCACGCTAATCACACAACTCGAGAGCGACCCGGAGAACGACGGCATCAAAAAGTGCATCCAGCTGGCCAAGGAGAGGGAGCAAATGGAACGAGAGCTAGAACACTATAGGACCGATCGCAGAAACCGAGACGATGGGAAAGAGAGCCCTCGGCGTAGCATATCCCAGCCAGATGAAGAACCCGTGTGGAAGCTCCAAGATGTTACCCTTCGTCAAAAACCCAAGCCCTCGTGCTACACCAGTCGGGTGGCAGACTATCGAAGGGCGTGCTACTTTGGGAGCACCAGTAGCCCTACAGATGGAGTTTCTTCATCTAACATCCAATGGGACATCAGCCCCGTTGCAGGCATAACAAACCTCGTTCCGGTCAAGAGCCACTGGGATGGCACATCTGTAGCATTACAGCAGCATTCTCCTCCGTCTGCAGAAACTACAAACTCGTTTGCTGTGGCTTCATCGCATACTCAGCTGACTCTGAACACCTCTCTTCCAATGCCATCTATGGACGGGACATTCCAAAACCCCAACGTTTCATGTTTGGCGACATCGCCCAGAGCTAAGTCACTGAGTCCGCACAGAGATTCAGATCTGTGTAGTAAGACCTTGACAGAGGGCTTAGGGGGAAATAGGGTCGTTGGTGGTGCTCCCTCTCGGTCCAGAAATTCATACGCTTACGGCACTCGAAATTGGGATTCTCCTTCACGAACTCCTTTAGTCTTCAGTAAGCGGTCTGAAAGTCCCGCTCTTACTGCCACAAGGGATCCGGGACCCTCGGGTACCGCAAGACATGAGCATCAAGTCAAATCAAATTGCAAAAACGGCAAATATCAAGGCGGCGATGAGCGTCTCGGGTCTGGATCCGAAAGAGAAGGTGTACGAGCACGCTCCAGGAGGAGTGAAAAAGGTCTTTTCTCCGATAGCCCTAGCCCCGTGTCGCCCCTAACCCTCGTAGAAGAGTCTGAAAGTGACCGGTCCCAATTTTCTATCCTCAGAACGTCAGGGTCTTTCAAGACCAAACCACAAGCATCGCCTTCTAAAATAACAATGCAGACCAGCGCAATTCTGGAATATCTGAGTCTTCCGGGTTTTATTGAGATGAGCGTAGATGAACCCGTGGAAGAAGCCGAAGTTACGGACAGAGCCGGACAATGTTATGACCAAAAGTCGATTCAATCCATTGTGGCTAAGCCTGATGTGGTACCTAAGAACTGGGAAGTTCACGTACAGGAAATTGCGGAAACTGAAAAAAGTAGAGTTAAGGTTTCCTTTGAAAAAAATGGATCTCGAGGCCAGGTTGAAGCAAGGGAGGCTCAACCTCGAGTAAGGTTTCCGGACCACATCGGCCCAATGTCACCCGCTCCAGAAAAAACTAGTAAACAACTATACAATGAAAAAACACAGATACGAGCAGAAACAAAAAGCACTGAGTCCAGACTGAGTTCCAGACCTGCTCATACCCTTCTCAGTGCCGCCAAAGGCATGGTCGATATCATGTCGAAACATTCGCCGAGCTTTGCGGACAGTAGCGAGACTTTATCTGAGCAACCCCAAAGGCAAAGTTCTCCCGGCAACAGAACGAATAAGATTGCGTCACGAATAAGTCAAGCCCCAGTCCCGTTTCTGAAGAAATCCTTAAGTGTGGGCCCGTGTAGAACTCTGTCAGGTATGGTACCCCCTCGACCTTTCCTCAAGAAATCGATCAGTTTCGGCTCCCCCAGATGGGAGCACTTTGAGAGCCCCAGGCCCTACGTTACTGAGAAATGTTACTGGGATGAGTTCCCGAACCCAGACGACAGGATGAGGTCTTACAGTTTAGGTCGCGGCCCATCTTCCTTTGTCAGACCTGGGCCTTCCTGGAGAGAGTACATCCCCGTCAGGCGCCCCCCCATGGGGAGCTTGGAGCGGCCCCAATATTCCCAAAGACCCGCTCCCTCTTACTTCACCCCCTCCATGTACCCGCCCAGAGAAAGCTCGGGGTCCCCGATGTCGGAACACTGCGATCCGCGACGCCACGCGGCCGTATTCTCCGATTCCTCCAGGTGGTCCCCTTCTTACCCAGAGACAGTTAGATCCGCTCAGTACAGGTACTTCCCCGTGCCCGCGTCCATCCCGTTCCCCGGTCATCCACCCTGGCCGGGACCCCGACCAGAGAGCGTGAGGCCGATGGACCCCGGGATGGGCACCCCGAGGTCTTACCTTCCCAGGGGCGTCAGCTGGCCTTCGCCCTACGGCATGCCGTTCCCTCAGAGGGAGGGCGACGGTCACAGACGGGTAGAAAGGACGACGAGGAGGCCGTTCGAGGCGGAGAGTCGGGAGGTCCGAGAAGGAGGGAGAGCCAGCTATGCCAGTCAGAGCAGCGGCAGAGGCAGCGCCGGTTTCTTCCGCCAGTCGCTCTCCATCACTCCCACGCTGCTCAGCTCCCCCGAGACCACCGAGGAGAGCGAGAGGCACAGAGGCGAGTCGGATCCAAGTCTGAGGCCATCCAAAAGGTGAAACATTACCTCAGCGGGGAAAAATGGACGGCAAAGCGGACTGTTCTCACGGCGGAGGGAGGGTTCATTCTTGTTGCCAAAGTAACACTGTTTTTGTCTCACTCTCTATGCTTTCATTCTGACTTTTTTTTGCTTTTGTGTATTCCAGTAGAAGGAACACATCCGTAGATGAGAGTTATGAGTGGGATTCGGCGGACGCGGAAGTCCTGGAGGCCTGGCGGTTGGATCGCTCGCAAGCGGATTTTCCCACAGGCGGGGGGAGGAGCCTTGCGTGCGATCAACCCGCGGGTCTCCAGGACCTGAGAAACAAAGGTGATGTCACTTTCTTGATTTTTTTTCAGACATGTTGCATGCGCCATTTGTAAGTGCCAGCAAACGTGACGATGACGCCGCATGAGCTTGGCCCCCCATCCGTGCTGTGGTTGTCGTAAGCTTTTCCCGTCACGTCCACCCATGCGTTTCCTGTCCCCCGTGCCGTCTCCCAGGCCCGTCTCCCTCGGCCCGCCCACCCGGCGCCCGCTACCGCCAATCTCTTAGCGAGGTGCGTTACGACGCTCTCCGGGAGGAGTACCAAGAGTTCAGGCGGGGTCAGGTGTCCACCCGTTCCCGGCAACCCTACCTCGACCCCGGACCCGATTCGGACTCCGACGCCGGCTCGGCATTGCTCTAAAAGTGGTCCGTCGCTTTCTGACTGCCCTCTCTTTCCTTGATTTCCCTCCGTTCCTTGCCTGCCTGTCACTCACTTCTTTTTAGTTTAGTCAAATTCCCACTGCATGTCAATGGAATAGAAGAAAAAGTAAATTTGTTTGTGGAGTTCATTGCCGCAATGCTTTGTTTCCACAGGTGCACCTGAAAAAGACAACAAGTAGCAGACGGCGGTCTCGATTGAGGAGGAAAAAATATCATTGGTCTTTTCGAGCAGACTAAAAGAATCCAAAACTGAATTGGCGTCAAGTGGTTGGTTAGTACGCATTTGTCATCTAATGGCATTATCTTGTCTTTGTTCCACTGGACGGGGGAATATTTAATGTTAAAAAAGCTTGTCCAACTGTGTTTAGGTTTTTTTTGACAATCAGACACAGATCAAATTGGATATAAACATCTCTATGAAGGGGTTCTTTTGGGCGTTTTTTTTTCTTAAAGAAAAACAAAGCTTATGACAATTATTTTGTTCCCAAAATGGCATTGTGTACTTTCCCATCCTTTTCCTACTGCTGACATTTTTATTCTCAAATCTAATATAATTAATATTTTTACCCTTTAGTTTTAAACACCTCAGGGCACCTGGTGATGTTATTTTTTTCCCTTTTCTATTAGCCTAAATCCCTTGATCTCAGAATGTTTACCTGTTGAGGTGTGCAAGTGTTTACTTGCGTTGAAGCAAAAACAAAACAAACAAAAAGATTTGAGTTGAAAAGAGTCGAATGACACTTTGTAAGACAGGAAAATGTTGCAAGCCTTTTTCTGCTTTGGAGTTTTGCTCACCTTTTTTGAAGTGAGTTCTAATATGCAAACATGTTTACAATTCACTTATGTGAAGACAGCACTGTGAATGATTCAGGCTTTTATAAATTGCTCATTTTTATTTTCAACTGAGAAACAAAAACGGCTGATTAGAGTTATTTGAGTACTTGGAGAACTATTTCTACGAAAATAGCCCCAAATGAGAAGCTACATCTCAAGTAATGAATTTAGAGGTTTTTGTACAAACTGAAAAGTTTTATATATTGTTTTGTTTTCATATGTTTGTAATGGATAAATTGCTTTATTAAAAAAACCAATGTTCCTTTAACCCATAGTCAGTCCCAGTGCCATTTTCACCCAAAACGACCTTTAAATGTAAATTGATTACACAAAAAAGACAATAGAGCTGAAGTTTTACTTCTTCTTCTGCCATTTTTTAAATCCCATTTTGAAATTTTTTATTATCTTTTTTTAATACTTCATTAAAAAAAACACAAAAATATCTGAATCATATATTATATTTTGTCCATCAATACTTATTAAATAATTCCAAATTGTCTGTTAGCTTCCTTTCATTGCTTTCCCCTTGGTTGCACTGCTTCCAGATGTGTGTTTTCATATTGAAGCATTTAACCAATCCCAATTCAGCCATTATTTGTTGCCAGGGTCAGAAATCTGCCTCAAGGCCTTCACAATCAGTTCGGCAGGCTCTGCTGCATTAAACAAGCATCGATAAGACTGTTGCTTTAACCAATCAGAATTCGATTTGGTGACACCAAGGCCTTCTCGCAGGCGTAGGGATACGTCATCGCTTTCATCAACTATGATTGGCTAGTGATAGAGTGGACGAGCCAGAGCTACCAAACTCTTTCTGGAGCGAGCTGCACAAGCAATTATATTGTTGTTGATTTAATAGCATTTTTGTCAACCCACAATGGCTGAAGGAGGAGAAGAAATTGATTTGTTTGCAGATGTACTGTGAAAGCCATTTTCAAGACGGACTTTTCAAGAAAAAAAAAGCTGGACATCATTAAGAAAGGTCGGACAACCCCAAAGCCAGCAAGCCTGTCAGAACCGGGAAGGAACATTTTCAGCACTAAATCGCAGAAATACGACAGGACAGGCTCGACTTTCAGCATTAGCTTTGATGGCCATAGAAAAGGAGGAAAGAAAGGAGGATGGATATTGTGTATGTACAGGTAAAAGTGTTTTTTGGTGAGTAAAATATAGCAATATTCCTAAATAATATTTCAATTGTATGAGTATTGTATATGTCGCAGCTGTAGCTGCAGTAGAGGTTTTATAGCCATAATATAGTTTTTGAGGGTTGGATTGATTCTAAAAGCTGAAGGCGTCACTAGGAAATTCACGGACCGCCACTGCAAAGTTGTGTAGGATCACATTTCGTGGACATTTAACAAATCGCACCGAAACAAGTGATGTAGTTTTGTATTTTGACTTTTTTAATATATGAACAATATTTACATCGTGATGTACGTATACAAGATTGAGATTAACGAATAAAAGCAGAAATGCGTGAAACGGAAAAGCGGACGAGCAACTAGAATCAACACACAAATCACAGTTCAAATCTTTTCCACGCAGGTGGTGACAAAGTTTTAAGATGGGCACAAAAAGAATCTCACGTGGACAAGCGGACTATACTGGATTACTTACACCGTACAAATAAAGTTGGATTGAAACAAATGTCATGCAGAGCGTGCCGGCGCCCACTCGAGCCACTGCAGCTTTCTGTTGAATGTCAATTTTCGAGCCAAACGGTTTTCTTCACCTATCTTTAAACAGTCGACCTGTTTTCTTCCAACCCAATATAAAAATAGTTTCTCCAGCTGTCAACTCAAGTACAAAATATGATCGCGGACATCTAACGAACCAATAAATAGGGGCTTTTTTGTTTTTTGGTTAAAAAAAAAAGAAGTTAACAACATGTTTTTCTGCACTTTTGCCACTTCAGCAATTCAAGCACTCACATTTTGTCAAGACAATACAATAAAACAACGCGCAAAACACCGGCCGGAGCCAATCGACACGCAGTCGGGAAGAAGAATGGGCATCGATAGGGCCGCTCCATTGGCGACGTCGTCCGCCGCGATGACCCCTCGGCTTTAGGTGAAGAAGCAAGTCCTACAAGCCATTTACATGCAAATCAACATCATCTGGGAAAGTAAGAACCAATTCGCAGTTCTCATGCGCCAAAGCACTCGTCGGCCTTGGAGCGCTCGCGAGCGTTTGCCGCTTTCAACTATAGGGAGCATCGGCCCGTGGGCGGGCGACCGTCAAGGCGTGTACGCGGGTGGCGGCTGGAACTGGTTGCCTACGTCGTACTCGATGGGGAAGGTCTCGCTGCTGTCCTCCATCTCCGAGAGCAGCTCTAAAGCCTGCTCCTCCTCCTCCGTGGGGTAGTGGCGCAGTAGGTTGGCGGCCGTGGCCAGGATGGACGCCCCGCCGGCCCCCGCCACTAGGTAGAAGCTAATGGCGAAGGTCACGTAGACTAGGGAGCCGTGGTACTTCTTGTGCTGTTGCTGGAGCGACAAGATGAGCTCCGAAGCCCAGTAGCAGAAGCCGATGACGGTGGCGCACTGGAGAACTGCGAAGGAGCCAAAAGCATTAGGAAAAATGAGCCAAACTTTGCCATAGCGAGGAGAGAAACGCAATCTGACCTGTGAGGATGTGCGCAAAGGCGTATCTCCGCGTGATTTTAAGAGCGGGGTACTTGGGTCCAAATACGTCCAGGAGGAATGCAGTCAGGCTGCAGAAGATGCCCAAAAAGCAGAAGGCGGCGATCACTCGCAGCAGCAAAATTGTCTGCGAGTTCACGCAGAAATCTGAAAGACAAAAGGCACGATATGATGAGTGGCTTCCCTCTGGATGTCGATGACACTTTAGTCCTCACCGTGCAAAAGTTTGGGATCAACGTAGCCCAGGACGTCCGCTACTCCCAGCTCTTGTCTGGGGCAGGTGCCCCCGTGAACACGGAGCCAAGCCGGCTCGGCCAGGGCCGTGCACAGGGCGGTGATGGAAAGGGCTCCGGGAAGAGCCGAGACGAGGCTCCGCTCCGGCTGCTTGGGCAACGCGGTGCCTCCTCTCCTCCTCCGGCCTCCGGGAATGCTCGAGCCCGGCGGGGCATACATACTCGTCCGGTAACTTCTAATCGCGATCTTTTCTCTTAACTTAAATTGGAGTCGTCGCGTCAAGAAGTCTTACCGATCGCATAAACACTTTCGATCGAAACAGAGTCAAATCGAGTGCAAATATTCCAGTTTTAGGAAATAAAACATCGCCGACGAACAAGGAACAGATGGTCCTCAGGCCTTAACTTGGCGTATACGGATAGCTCAAAAGCTAACGTTAAATATCGTCGACAATTTGGCAAAATCAAAGTAAAACAATCGAAGAAAAAAGTACGGGTTTTTCGTTGGCAATCAAATGAATGTCTTCTGGAAATGATGCTTAATTCAATGGGGGGAAATGAAAGCAAAAACCAAACAAAACAAAGGCAGCCAACAACGGCTTCCTGTAGAATTAATGACTTCCTTGTTCACGACATTCTTCTTCGCCACGCTTTGAAGCACGTAGCGCTCAACGCTGACCTCTATTGGCGAACGGTAAAAACACAACTTTAACTTTAGTATCTCGAAAACGCTGGATTTTACACTTAGTCGGTAAAACGTGTACTAAGGCGCAGTAATATATTTTACTATAATAATATATGAAAAATATGAAAAATTATAAAATTGATCAATTCAGCAAACTACACATCCAGGTTTTGATTTCTTATTTATCTTTTATGTTGATTGTATTTTACATTTTCATAGTTTCTATCTAATTTCACTCATTCTTTGCTGTTTTAATGTACGAATAAAATTATTTTTTAAATTAAAAATGATCAATTGTGTTTCCCACAATGCATTGCGCAAAGCAGGATAGCAAACATGGCGACGCTTCCGCATGCATAGGGTGTGCAAACCGTCATTTGCGTTATTAAACACAACTTTTGAACATTTTGAGCATCAAAAGTCCCACTTGACAAATTCTCACAAGAGACTTTGCCGCATTTGTCATTAGTTGGGTAGGAGTGTCGTTCTAGTTTGAACAATGAAGGACAATTTGACTCTGGTTCAGAGAGTGGAGGCGCATCCGGACTCTCGTTGTTGGTTCGTCGGTTGGAATCCAAACGGGTCTCTTCTGGCCTCGTGTGGGGGCGACAAGACCATCCGGATCTGGGGGCAGGAAGGTCAGTGTTTAGCTTGAATCAAATTAGGTTGAAATTGCGTGAACCGCAACGTGTTACTATGCATGTGCAGTACCTGGGATGGCAGTGAATAAGTTAAGTGTAGTACGTATGCATCAGTATTGTCAGCCATTTTCGTTTCTTGTGTGTGTCCTTCAATTAACACGTTCGGGTGTTGTGTTTTGCGCAGGTGACACGTGGGTGTGCAAGAGCGTGCTGGAGGACGGCCACCAACGCACCGTCAGGAAGCTGGCGTGGTCTCCATGTGGCAATTATCTAGCCTCTGCCAGCTTTGATGCCACGACCAGCATCTGGAGGAAGAAAAATCAAGAATTTGAGGTCAGTGTTGATCTTTGCCGTTGAAATGTTGGGTGGGTTTTTTTTGGACTAGAGAAAACATTAGTGTTCTTTTAGAGCTTGACCGTGTTGGAGGGTCATGAGAACGAGGTGAAATGCGTGGCTTGGGCACCTTCGGGCAACCTGCTCGCGACCTGCAGCCGCGATAAGAGCGTGTGGATTTGGGAAGGTAGGTGTTCTTTTTTTTTAACCCGTTCTATTATGATGCTTGGAAATGCAGATCCCGGAAAAGTTTAGGTTCCGATTACAGACGCTCCCCTACTTACGAACATTCGAGTTACGAACAACGGTACATACGAACATGTCTGCAAATTGCGTTTAAGTCCAAAAATGTTCGCAAGTCCAATTTTGTATTTCGCCTCTTTTATATACTTATATCGACCTTAAACATAAATTATAATACAAAATATAGCACTGAATCAACTTACAAACAAATTCAACTTATGAACAATCGCTCGGAACCAATTGCGTTCGTTAAGGCTTTTTTTCTTAAAAAATGACATAGTATTGTAAGGCTTTTTTCTTTTAAAAAAACGACATAGTATTGTAAGGCTTTTTTTTTCGTAAAAAACGACATAGTATAGTAAGGCTTTTTTCTTAAAAAACAACATAGTATAGGCTTTTTTCTTTAAAGACGACATAGTATAGTAAGGCTTATTTTCTTTAAAAACGACACAGTATAGTAAGGCTTTTTTTGTCTTTAAAAACGACATAGTATAGTAAGGCTTTTTATTTACAAAAATGACCATGTATAGTAAGGCTTTTTTGTTTAAAAAAGACCATGTATAGTAAGGCTTTTTTTCTTTAAAAAACGACATGGTATAGTAAGGCTTTTTTTCCTAAAAAAACGACATAGTATAGTATGGCTTTTTTCCCCTAAAAAAACGACATAGTATAGCATGGCTTTTTTTTCTTGAAAAACGACATAGTAGAGGAAGCCTTTTTCCCTAAAAAACGACATAGTATAGTATGGCTTTTCCCCCTAAAAAACGACATAGTATAGTATGGCTTTTTTTCTTAAAAAACGACATAGTATAGTAAGGCTTTTTTTCTTAAACGACATAGTATAGTATGGCTTTTTTTCCTTTAAAAAACGACATAGTATAGTAAGGCTTTTTTTTTCCTAAAAAACGACATAGTATAGCATGGCTTTTTTTCTTGAAAAACGACATAGTATAGCATGGCTTTTTTTCTTGAAAAACGACATAGTAGAGGAAGCCTTCTTTTCTTAAAAAACGACATAGTATAGTAAGGCTTTTTTTCTTTAAAAAATGACATAGCAAGTAAAGCTAAGAGAGTCGGAGAATAAATCTGACTTCTGATTCTTCACCTTCTAGTTGTTGCTCTGGTCCACTGGCAAAATCATTGGGTCAGAACATGAGGCGGAAATCAGGAGTGAGTTCAATTCCACTCGTTGCAATTCTCAAATTGTTTATTGAGGTAATGAAAAGGATAAATACAACTTCCAACTTTACTGTGGTCCAGTGGCAAAGATAATGGGTCAGAACTTCAGGTGGACTCAAGTTCAAATCAGAAGTGAGTTTGATTCCACTCTTTGCAATTCTCAAATTGTTTGTTGAGGTAATGAAAAGGATAAATATAACTTCCAATCACTTCATTTCAGAAGACACTGTGGTCCAGTGGCAAGAACAATGGGTTGAAATTAAAGTTGGACACAAGTTCAAATCTGGAGTGAGTTCAAGTCCACTCTTTGCAAATCTCAAATTGTTTATTGAGGTGATGAAAAGGATAGATATAACTTCCAATCAGATCATTTCAGAAGTCACTGTGGTCCAGTGGCAAAGACAATGGGTCAGACAGACCTCAAGTTAGTGGATTTGACTGCCATGTGGGAGATGGGGTTCGAATCCCGCTCTTGTTTGACTAATCACTACACTAGTAGTTCAGTAAATGGGTAATCCTTTTTTCATTCAAATAAAGACTTAGTCATTTTTTTCAGCAAAACAATATTTCCGGTCAGCCTTCGGCTGACCGGAAGACAGTTGGGAGGGGGGGGTTCCTGGTGGTGTTCGACAGTCGGCCTTCGGCCGACTGCCGACACCATACAGTCGTTGACTGGCGACACCGGGACGTGAACCCTCGACACCCACGTCGCAGGCAGGTGACTTACCCACTACACCACGAGGCGGCCCGCCTATACATGATTGGAAGTTATATTTATCCTTTTCATTACCTAAATAAACAATTTGAGAATTGCAAAGAGTGGAATTGAACTCATTCCTGATTTGAACTTGAGTCCACCTGAAGTTCTGACCCATTGTCTTTGCCACTGGACCACAGTGACTTCTGAAATGATCTGATTGGAAGTTATATCTATCCTTTTCATTACCTCAATAAACAATTTGAGAATTGCAAAGAGTGGAATTGAACTCATTCCTGATTTGAACTTGGGTCCACCTGAAGTTCTGACCCATTGTCTTTGCCACTGGACCACAGTGACTTCTGAAATAATCTGATTGGAAGTTATATCTATCCTTTTCATTACCTCAATAAACAATTTGAGAATTGCAAAGAGTGGAATTGAACTCATTCCTGATTTGAACTTGGGTCCACCTGAAGTTCTGACCCATTGTCTTTGCCACTGGACCACAGTGACTTCTGAAATAATCTGATTGGAAGTTATATCTATCCTTTTCATTACCTCAATAAACAATTTGAGAATTGCAAAGAGTGGATTTGAACTCATTCCTGATTTGAACTTGAGTCCACCTGAAGTTCTGACCCATTATCTTTGCCACTGGACCACAGTGACTTCTGAAATGATCTGATTGGAAGTTATATCTATCCTTTTCATTACCTCAATAAACAATTTGAGAATTGCAAAGAGTGGAATTGAACTCATTCCTGATTTGAACTTGAGTCCACCTGAAGTGCTGACCCATTGTCTTTGCCACTGGACCACAGTGACTTCTGAAATGATGTGATTGGAAGTTATATCTATCCTTTTCACTACCTCAATAAACAATTTGAGAATTGCAAAGAGTGGAATTGAACTCGAGTCCACCTGAAGTTCTGACCCATTGTCTTTGCCACTGGACTACAGTGACTTCTGAAATGATGTGATTGGAAGTTATATCTATCCTTTTCATTACCTCAATAAACAATTTGAGAATTGCAAAGAGTGGAATTGAACTCGAGTCCACCTGAAGTTCTGACCCATTGTCTTTGCCACTGGACCACAGTGACTTCTGAAAGTTTCAGTTTCTAATACATAAATCTCTCTCTCTCTCTCTACAGTACTGTACATATTCTCTCCATTTTATTAAATGTTTTTTTTTTTTCAGTACAAACCAATGCGTGTTACTTATACAAGCCTTAAACATACAAATGCACTTATATAAACCTTCAATATACTTATATCGGCCTTAAACATAAATTATAATACAAAATATAGCACTGAATCAACTTACAAACAAATTCAACTTATGAACAATCGCTCGGAACCAATTGCGTTCGTAAGTAGGGGAGCGTCTGTATATCCAAATACTAACCTGGCCTGACCCTGCTGAGCTTCCAAAATCAGACATGATCAGGTGTTTTCTGTGTAATATGGCATAAGCACAACTAGAACGTCAGATCTAATATTTTGAGTAGCACCTATAATTTTAGCAAAACCAAACTTAACTGTTTAGTGCACATTTTTCATTGTGTTTGGCTCGCAAATACAGGGTGTTCCAAAATGTTTGACCCCGTTTTCTAGGCCAATAATTTTAAGACAGTGGAGCAGGTTTGTGAAGTTTTCCTGCCTAGTCCTCCAAGTGTGGAAATCCACATTTCAGCGCTTTTCTTGAAAGTTTTGTTGCCAAAGTCCTAATTTGTTTTGTACGTAGTTGGTGCCTTCTTTGCTGCACTGTGTTTGGTGACTCGGTCGGAGCATACTCTCACACGAAAAATGCCTTTTGTGGCATTTCTTAAGCTAAAAGATAGAAATGCTAAACGTTACACATGGAAACTTGAAACATTTCTACACAAACTGAGCGTTTAGGGTCATTCCAAAGAAAATTGTCAAAATGATTGGCCGACAAAATGTGGTAGAACATTTTGGAACACCCTGTAATCTTATCATTTGTGCTTCACAGTTGATGAAGAGGACGATTACGAGTGCGTTACGGTATTGAACTCCCACACGCAGGATGTCAAACATGTTGCGTGGCACCCAACGCAGGAAGTGAGTCCCAGCACGTCAATGATTTATTTTTATTTTTTACTTCTAACATTTTTATTTTTGAATGTAGCTTTTGGCTTCAGCGAGCTACGACAACAACATCTGCATTTACAAAGAGGTGGACGACGACTGGGAGTGTCAGGCCACGCTGAAGGGCCACACGTCCACCGTGTGGAATCTGTCCTTCAGCGCCACCGGCGAGAGGCTGGCTTCGTGTAGCGATGATCGCGCCGTTAAGATTTGGAAGGAGTACCCCGCCGAAAGCGGGCAAGGTGAGTTGGCAAAAATACAAGTTCACCTCGTCTGGGTAATGAGCGCGCCATTGTGCTGTGAGCAGGCGACAAGTCATGGAAATGCGTCTGTACGCTGTCTGGCTATCACGATCGCACAGTATACGACATTGACTGGTAAGATTTAAATACCTTGGACTTAACTTTTTTGTCATTTGATGACGCATACATCTTAAATAACTGTACTCGTCTCTCCGTCTCACGAGGTGTCGTCTGACCGGAGCTCTGGCAACCGCCAGCGGGGACAACGCCGTCCGAGTGTTTAGGGAGGACGCGTCGTCCGACCCCGACCAGCCGTCGTTCTCCTTGGCGGCGCACGAGCCCAACGCTCACGGCCAGGATGTCAACTGCGTGACGTGGAATCCAAAAGAAGCCGGACTGCTAGCTTCTTGTAGCGACGACGGCGACATTGCCATTTGGAAGTTCCTCGAGCAAGACTGAATGTGGGTGACGTTTTTGCACTGACTACTCGTTGATCGAAATGGCGACGGCGGTCTCATCCATCACGTGCATACTTGTAATTCATCTGATGATGTTTATATTAATGACGACACAATTACAAGGCTTTTCCTTCTTGAAAAAACTCTGGAATTTTTATTAAAATGTTCACTGCTCAACAATAACAACTTTAACTTGCGGTGGCAAAAATAGACAATAGACTGCTTGACAAAAAGTGCCCACAGGTACTACAAATGACTGTTGCTAAATGAAAAATATTCAATGATGTTCTGGAGCTGACCTTAAACCATATGAAAGAACAATTACTTCAAAGTAAATGGGAAGAAAATGTTGGGTAAATATTTACAGAAATCAGACTGCCTCCATTGACTTGTTCTCCAATTAGTCCGAGTCGCTATCCGCATCGCTGTCGGCCTCTTTGACGTCGGTGCTGAACTTGTACTCCTGGTCGCAACCCATGTAGGCGTCGCTCATGAAGTACAGCGTGTAGTTGTGAACGCCCATCGCCGGTGCCACAAAATCTAACTTGACCTGCAGGAGATGTAACATGAATTGCACTGAAGTTTTTCAGACGGCCGTCAAAAGGCAGAGCGCGCAGACCACCGACCTTTGCTTTCTGTTGAAGCGTCAGTCGCTTGATGGAGATGAGGCTGTTGGATTTGGGGTCTCCAATCACAACCCACCAGCCCTCTTCACGATTCTGAGAAGCATTAGATTAGAATAAGAAAATACTTAGGTGCTATAAAAAGTCTTTACAGAGCAAAATACTCAGATTTAACGCGCACTGTCGGAATATTCAGTCACCAACATTGTGTTATTTTTGAATTGTTATCCTCCTCACAGAACATTTTTCAATTCTTTCATCAAAGAACGTTGAAGAAACAATACCTGAGGGAACATGGGCGCAATGACGGGCCCGGTGACTTCCTCCTCTCGTTCCAGATGGACCTGAACCAGAACTGGATTCCCGCTGAGAGTGAAAAAAAAAATAAAAAAATTCAAATCTTGAGGCTAATGCTCAACATCGTGTCTTCGCTCGCGCGAGCGAACAAGGAGACAGACCTCTTGATGTTGTCCTTATCGGCCACTTCGTAGGACAGCTCGATGTTGGGATAGCGATTGCAGAAGCGAGCCACGTCGGCTATCTGAATGTCGGACAGCTGCAGCAAAGCGCTTCTTTCCTCGTCCTCCATCTCCATGATGTCGAAGATGCTCTCCACACCCTGATCCGTCCGTCGCGGCTCGTTACTCGACGGTCGGGACGTTGGACGGCGGCGAGAGGAAACGGGCGATTTACCTTATCCGTGCAGCGCTTGATGTGCTCGGAGGTGAAGAACGGGAGCTGTTTGAGGTAGGAATCCTTGGACCACATGGCCTGCGTGACCATCTGGGCCAACTCCATAGCCGCCAAGGCGGGGCTCAGCCAGCCGTTACTGGACAGCACATCCACGCAAGCCTGGATCAAACGCACCGCCTAACGAGCAAGACGAGGCGGTCACTCTCCGGCTTGGACAGACGAACGCACGCCGCGTGTCTAAACTCACTTTGCTCAGGATCTCCTCAGTGTCCGACTGCAGCTCCGCGCTCAGCTGCATCCTGGAGAGGTGGGCCTGGAGCAGCAGATTGGTCTTCACGTGGGGGTCGTTGAACTTGGGGTTGTTCAGCTTGTGGGGCACCTTTTGTGCAAGCTGCAGGAGGAAAAATAAAATCAGACATACTTCCAGAGACTTTCGGATTTGCTATATTTCCCCGTTTAACACAACTTACCTGTCGAAGGAGCGCTTCCTCGTGATGCCTGATGGGAATGTTTTTATACTCTGCGGCGTTGGAGATGATCTCGATCAGGCCGCGGATCTTTGTCTTGGCGTTGAGGGACATACTGAATAGCTCTGCACAGCGTAAAGAAAATACTTAGTGGTCATCCAACAAAATAAAAGCGACAGGCAAACATTCACTCGCTTACAGCCTTTTCCAGTCAAAGTGATACTTGAAAAATTGTTCTGAAACACTACCCCAGAGATAGTTTCAATAAAACGGAACTGCATTGTCTCATTTGAGCATTTCATTCGGTAAAGCTAGAGGGAATTTAGCTCCAAATAGACCAATTGCACCGTACAGTGAACGTAGACATTTCAAAACCGCCAAAATTTGCACAATAAAAATTCCCCCCCTCCCCTCTTCACTACATTCCAATAAAAAAGGGCACAAACCGATGGTGGTGTAGTTGATGTAGTAGTAGGCGGCGATCATGCCCAAGTTGAGTGGCGCCACGTCCATCTCGTCCTCAATGCTAATGCACTTGGACTGCTCCAGGTCGTGCAACGTGTTCTCCACCAGCTCAGACAGGTGATCGGACAAGTGGCGATGGGACATGCCTGGCACAGGGACAAGTCGGCGTTGGAGATTTTATGTTGTCAAATTTTCTATTCTGCTTTTGCGTGAGCTCAAGCGCATTCAATGATGCCCCCTTTAATTAGCCTTGAAAAGTGTATTCACCTTGAAGATTGTAGTAGTTGGGGTTTTGGGTCATGCGACGGTACAAGAACGTCCAGGTCAGATAGTCCACGGCGTCCTGCTTGTTTTCCACCGTTTTGGTGACAATCTCGGCGTTGAAGTGGTCGTGGAGACAATGGTCCAAGTGGGACTCCACGGGCAGAGGCTCGTACAAGAACTTTTTGAAGAAGTCCTATCGCGACAGGAAGAAATCACGTTGATTTGCCATCCTTTACGTCGCTTAATGTTTAAGTAAAAAAAAACAGAAAAACAGCAGACATACCTTCTTGGAGCCCTGACACATGATCACGCAGCGTCCTTCGTCGTCAAGAATGGGCCTGTTGGCTTTGCCGACCATCTGGAGGACGTCGTAGATGGGATAGTCCACATAGCTGCGCGGAGGATGAACACAATGGCATAGATCGGAGAAAAAAATGAGAGCCGTGTGAGCCATACATCAAATACAGCGTCCCGGACGTCCGCAAATGTTCTCCATCTTTACTTACGCGTGTATGATGCCATTGTAGTACTGCGTATCCATGACAATGACGAGATGCGCCGAGATGTCGACCCCCCAGCAGAGGGAGCGAGACGCCACCACCACCTGGACGGCACCTGGGAAAGACGATCGGGGACCAGTCAGAAACCACCCACTCTCATCTTGGTGTCGTGGCTCGTACCCGAGTTGAAGAGCCGCTCCACGATTCTGCGCTCGCCGGCGGACAGGCCCTCGTGGAGGTAGCCCACGCCGTTGGCCAGGGTCTCTTTCAGGGTGGCGTCGGTTATCTTATCCAGGAAAGGAGCCAGATCTTTTTCCGTGCAGTGCAGGAACCTAAAGGCGACAGCCGAGTGAGCTCTCCCGACCGATTAGCGTTGGCAAAAACGGGACGGAGACCCACCTCTGAGGGACCACGTCGGCGGCACAGAAAGTGAGGATGTCGATGGCCGTGAGGCGAGTCTGCCTGCGGGACGGCACGAACACCACGGCCGGCTTGGAGGGCGAGTGCTTCATGATGGCGTGGTACACCGGCTTGGCCATGGAGAGCAGGCGAGTCTGAGTGTGGCTCACGTTGAAGCCCTGAAAAGGCCGGGAGGCGGAGTTCAGATGAGGTCGCGGCAGGTGGCGGGCGAGTGGCCGCGGCAGGTGGCGGGCGAGTGGCCGCGCTTTTCCGTACCTGGATGTGCAGCTCCAGGGGCACGGGGCGAACGTTGGGGTGGAAGTTGAACGTGGCCGTGGTGCTGCAACCCAGCCAGTGGGCCACGTCTTTGGCGTTGGACAGCGACGAGCTGAGCGCCACGATGCGGATGGGCCGCTCGATCTGAGACGAGATGTATCTCATCCTCGAGCAGATGACCTCCAGCACCGGCTGGGGGAGGGAGCAGACGTTACGACGTGTTACCAGCGGCAGAGACGTTCTCTCCATACGTGACCCGACGACTTGAACCTTACCCCGTTTTCTCCTCCGATGAGGTGCGTTTCATCCACAATGAAAAGACTGACGTTTTGGACATTCTTCCTCTGCTTCCAGCGGCGGGACAAGATGTCCCATTTATCAGGGGTGCTGACAATAATGTCTCCCTTTCCCAGCAGTTTCAAATCGGTGCTGGTTTCTCCCGTGAGCAGCACCACCTTCTTGTTTAGGTAGTCTTGGAACTTTTGGTTCCAGTCCACAAACACCTAACGGAACCAACACATATATGAGGATGCCAATTTTACTCTAGATATATTGCCATTGATGATCTGAATCCGACCTGTTCTGCCAGCGCTTCCATGGGGGTGATGTAGACGCAGCGACCTTCCGCGTTGTGCAGTAGCATTCTCAGGATGGCAAACTCGGCACAGATGGTTTTCCCGCTGCCCGTGGGCGCTCCCACAAACACGTTGTCATCGCTGTTGTACACGGCATTGAACACTGGACGGACGCAGAAAAAAACATTACATTTAACACTGGTCTAAACCCCCCAAAAAATTATCCTTCTGAATTTGGTCGTCCCTTATTCTTTTACCTTGAGTTTGAATGGGGTTAAAGAAGGGGAACTTATTTTGGTAGAGGGCCTCGAAGGCAGAGTTCCTGAGAGCCGTGACGGGAAGGGGCTGCAGGTCGAGCAGCTCGGTGGGCGGAGGGTACTTCTCGGGGAGGATCAGGTGCCGGAACGACACGGGAAGCTGAGTTTCGCAGGCTGGAGTGATAGTACGGCAAAAGGAATGAAACTTTGAAATAAAAGGGGCGATGGATCGAGTCTACGCAAGCGCCTCCTCCGTTCGACTTACACAGCCAGCGGTCGGAAACCACGCGGATGAAGTACTGAGGAGGGAGGGGCTCAAACACCGGCACAAAGAAGGTCACCAGGTGCTCGTCCTGGGCGTACTTGGCTTTGAGCAGGAAGTACTCGTGGTGAAGGATGACCTCGCTGTCCACGTCCTCCACCAGGATCCAGAAAGCCTCGGACGAACCGTGGATCTGAAACGAGGCGAGCGGAAGTTATGGGACAAGTGCGCGAATGCAGCGCCGCACGCTATTGACACCCCGAAAAAAGCCTAACCTTGTCGTCCCACTGGAAATCTGGGGTGATGGTGAGCTCCACTTTGAGCGTGGAGCGGGTAATGGGCTGAAGGTGAACGGCCAGGTCCAGTTTGGGGAACTGGTGGACATATTTGTGGATGGTCTTCCCCATTTTGGGCATTCGGATCAGCTCGCCTAGAAAACGCCGCTTTACTGCGAGTCCGCAGGGGGGATTTCAACAATGGGAAACTCACCGATCTCATTGTGGTTGAGGTCATAGAGTCGCTCGAAGGGGAAGTTTTTCTTCTCGATCTTCTTGATCACTTCTTCTGGCAACTTCTTAAACTGGCGCAGTGGGGACATTGACTGCCACCTGAAAAGAAAATCAGCATACGCTTCAAGATCTGGCTTTTGTAACGCAATTACTAAAAATAAAAACAACAAAAAACAGCCAGTCCAAATTTGATGACAGACTTACATTCTCTTGTCAATCATCTTGCACAGATTCATGGTTTTGTCTGATAGCTGAGCCCAGCCTCTGTTCAAAACAATCTCAAAAATGGCTCGCATCAGCCTTCCGGCACTCTGCAAGGGAAATTCAACAAGCCGACTTTGAAAATGCAGGGTTTCTGATCTTTCTGAATTTTAACTTGCATTCATACAGTAGGTGTTGTGAACAATTTCTATAGAAACGAGTGATAAACGTACAATTCATTTGGACTGGGAGACCCAGGCCAAGCAAAACGGAGACATTCCTCACCCTAAATGTCAACTAATGACTTGAATAAATATGTAACAATCCAAACCTGGGTCACATAAACCATGTCTGCCATGAGGGCAAAGCCTTCCAGTTTTAGCTGAGAGATAAATGCCTGGAGCAGCACGTTGATCTGTGGGGGGAAAAGAGGGCAATCATTCAATTGAATGGCACTGAAAAATGAACATTCAGGGCTAGCTAGCTAGCTGAAAGTTACCTTGGCACTGGGCTCCTCAATGCTTTCCTTCACTGGAATGGGAACCCTCTCCAGCAGTTTCTGGAGTTCCAACTTCTCCTCCTAAAACAAACGGCCATAATTGTAAGGATCCCGGTTATTCGGTTAGGGCAGACAACACTTCAGAGTCCGCCATACCTCTCTCACGGTGATGTTCCTGAACTCGGAGGAAAGCGAAAAGACGCGGAAAAGCTCAATCTCACTCAGGGTCGGTTTGAGCAGCTGGTTGTACGTTTGAACCGAGTCGTGTGTAATGTAGAAATGACTGGCGATGCGGCCTAAGTCGGTCACCTTTGAAGAGACCGCCAGGTAAGTTGAACTGCAGCTATTTTGAAAAATGCTTTGTGGAAACAGAAAACCCCAAAACGCGTACCTGGAAACTGCCCGACCTCTTGTCGTATTTGACGAGGCTGTTCTTATCCAGTACGTTGGCGGCCGTGTGCACCAGATCCGTCCGCCGGCGGTCCAGCAGCGGGTCTGATGAGCGGTCATCGTGGGAGACCCCATACAGCGTTGGGTTGCGAAGCATGCGCACGTACAGGTAGGTGTAACCCAGCCAGTTCACCGCATCCTGAAATCAAGTCCCCAAAAACGTCACTGATCGTTTCAACGCTTAAAGTAGAAAGGCCGCCACCGCCGCCCGTGAATTGACCTTCACGTTCTGAACGTTTCCCAACACGATCTCGGCGTTGAGCATGTCGGGAAGCTTGCTGACCATCTGGCTCTCGATGGGCAGCTGCTGGTTGAGCAGGGACAGGTAATACTGCAGCTCTCCGTGGGACGTGATCAGGATTCCTTCTCCCTTGGTGTCGTACTGCGGACGACCGGCTCGACCGAGCATCTGAAATGTTCACCCCGGATTGGCAAACGCCCTAATGCCAATCGGACAGTCCCCGCGTGGTCTCGACACTCACCTGCAAGATGTCCAGGGCGCCCAACTCGGTCCACCTGCCTTTCTCGGGGCTGTACACCTGCGTACCTTTGATGATGACCGTGTGTGCTGGCAAGTTGACGCCCCAAGCCAGAGTCGCCGTGGACACCAGAACCTGAATGTGGCGATCGGCAAATAGATCTTCCACCAGGGTACGGTCCACTCTGGTCATTCCGGCGTGGTGGATGGCAAAGCCGTAAGGGAGCAAGTCCTTCAGCTCCAGGTTCTGTGAAAGGCGAAAACCAGCTGTCGATATTTTGCACAAGTCTTCCCCCCCCAAAAAAGTTCTTTTCTTTGTCTACTTTACCTTGCATTGTTCTGCTTCAGTGCGCAACACTTCAGTGGAGGCGGAGCCCTCTCGAAGGAAAAGACCGAGCGTGTCCTTCTCCAAACACATGTCTCTGATGGCCCTGGCTGTCTTTCCGGTTTCTTTTCTGGAGTGAACAAATACAAGCACCTGGCAGAAACAAATACAAGTTAGTAGCCTGTACAAACCCCAATAGGCAATGTATGCCAGATATATCATGATGCTTTGTATTCCAATAGGTTCCTCGATAGCCCGTTAACGTATAAAATAATAATCGGTTTCCCTCAAACACAAAGTTATAAAAGACCAACCTGGTTCTTCCCAGCATGCTCCATTATCTTCTCATAGACAATTTCATTCATGATCTGGAATCGTTTAATAGCTTTCTTCTCCGTGATGCCAACATAAGTCTGTTCCAAAGGAACTGGTCGGAAACTGCAGAGGTAACCAAAACGTGTCATTATTCACACATTCTTTTTGAACAACCCGAATAAATGGCACCAACTAACCGCTGTGGTTCACGGGTATACCTGTTATCGAAGTAGAAGAGACCCTTAGCGGCATCGACACGCAAGCAGGTGGCCACGTCCTCGTAGTTGGGCAGCGTGGCGCTGAGTCCCAGCAGACGCACGTCTTCCTGAGTCAGCTCCACGTTGCGGATGGTTCGAGCCACCAGGGACTCCAACACGGGCCCGCGGTCGTCGTGCAGCAAGTGGATTTCATCCTGCGCAAGTGTTCGCATTTCTTATTTCAAACTATGCTCACCTTCTATAACAACAGTCTTAAAAAATGTTTTAAAAAGTATGCCTGGCACCTACAATGATAATGAGGCGCACTAGTTGGGTATAAGTCCGGTCGCCGCCTTTACGAGTGATGATGTCCCATTTTTCAGGGGTGCAGACAATAATTTGAGTGGCATTAATCTCCTCTTTGCATAGTTGATGATCTCCTGTCAACTCCGACACTGTGATTCCATAGCTTGCCAATCGCTGGAAGAAAAAAAAGGGGGGGAAACATTGGCATTGACCTTTTATTTTTTTAATGGATAAAATCCACGAATTTAAAAGGATCTCTCTCGGCATCAATGGCATCCAAAGAGTGAAATGCAAATGAGACGAACTTACCTTACTAAAGCTTCCCACCATTTCCTGTACCAAAGAACGCATGGGTGCAATGTAGATGATTTTGAAGTCATCCACATTTATGGTCCCGTCCATGTTGATGTGTTTTCCGATTTCTCGGAGCATTGCCATCAGAGCCACGTTTGTCTTACCGGCTCCCTGCGCAAACACCACATCGTGTAAAATATTTAGAGAAATAATATAATACCTGCAGAGCCAAATCCAATGCTCAAACTCAACCTACCGTTGGCGCGCACACAAGCAGGTTCTCGTCAGTTTCCATGGCGGTTTTAAACAACTTGCTCTGGATACGGTTTAAGGTTTTATAGCCTTCAAATCCAGCCTGGGCATACTTGGGCAGCTTATCAATGGAAACAAGAACCTAGCAGTGTAATAATGAGGAAAAGCAATGAGGACACAAATCCTACTGACATGTCTAACTATAGATCTGCTTCCAAAATACAAACCTCTTCATCGCCAAACGGCTTGGGTTTGAGTGCAGGAACGTGCACTTCTTCATAACCTTTTCTTTGCTTGCGAAAGGAGCCATCTGGCAGCTGACAGCGCTTGTTGGCCATAAAATGGCTTCCCTGTGTGAAGGTTAGGTCTTCCAGGTCCAAAAGTTGGCGGGGGGTAACAGCCTGGAGGACAAGGATGGATTTAAAGAAAATGGATTTGCTAATAATAGCAGCTAATGAATTAAAAAAATCACAACCTATATGTTGTATGCTGACATGTTGCCACTGTCATACAGTAATCCCTCGAATATCGCAGTTAATGGCCGTTATAAATGAAAAACCGCAAAGAAGGATCACCCCTATTATGAATACCTTTTTTTTCTCTTTATTGCGGAGTCCTAGTAGCTGGGGGAGTGGCTTCCACTCGCAAGTTTTAGGGCGGATTTTCACATTTTTATGAATTCCCCCCAAAAAATCAGATGTAGTGAAGCCACAATAGTATATGTAGTTACCTCTCCATGGCCCGTGTCCATTGCTTCCATGTCATCCACTCGCGATTTTCGGACTCTCTCCCTGCGAGAACGCTCCTCCTAAAAATATAAAAACCCGTCCAGATACGATGCGAAAAAATTAAAAGATACATGTGAGGACGCACGCCTTACCCGAATAATGTCCTCCTTCTCCGTCTCTTGGAGCTGGTAGAGAATCTTTGAAAGTTCCTGGTCAGACTCCATCTTTCCGGTGATTCGTTCCTTTTCCGCCTCACTTTGAGCGCTTGCCAACATTGTGCAATATTGGACTGCGGGTGAAAAGCATACAAAATTCAATTTGGACTCAAAATGCCATCTAAATGTGCAAACGAGCGCCTACAGAAAAAAATCGTTACTACATTTGAGAAGGACAACAAAAGCCCGATTCACTTACTCATCCGACGATGCTGGCGGAGGATTTTGATGAAGTCAAAAGTGTTAAAGCCCAGCAGCAACACAAGCTGATTTTCACACTCTCTGTCATCACTGGCAGTCTGGAAGAAATGGACAAAAACTCAGTTCAGAGGAAGAAGGAAAAAAGAAAGAAAAAAAACACTAAAAATGAAAAGTGATGAGCTGACCTTGAGAATTTCCAAGACTTCATCTGCTTTTTTTTGGGAAACAATTGCATCATCATAAAAACGACTGAGCTGCCGCTGGAGCCAAAAGGCGTCAATGTCTCGCGGGTGGAGATCTTTCTTCTTCACTGTCATCACATCGCCCGTGACGCCAAGCTGAATGGGCAGAAGAAGGATCAATAAACAATCAAGCTTCACCTCCACTACTCAGGCAGATGGATGGGCCGCTCACATTGGCCGAAAGAGCAGAGCCCACGCCGGCTTCCTCTCCTTCGCTGTCTTCATCTGAGTGTTCATCCCGCACTTCTCCATACTTGTCTTCATCGCCCTCCTAAAAAAAAAGGATTCGTTTGTAAAGCAGAAATCGCTTAAAATTCTAACATCCAAGAAATATACCTCCTCATCAGATCCAAACTGGACATTGACGCCATAAGTTTCATCGATGTTGTCATCTACAAAAAGAGAGAATTGACGAGGGAATTAATAGTTTGGAATACATTGGTTATTGAGTGCACAGTCGTTTCATTGAAACATACCCATATTTTGCAAATCCTTATCGCCCCCATAGTCGGTGATCTTCTTTCCCAAGTTGACCAGCACATGGTAGCGGGTGTCATCGGCCGGGCCCAAAAGCTGCTCCACCTCACGCCGCCGCTCTTTGTCCCTCATTTTATCATTCTTTAGCACGGCCAACACTTCATCTGCTGCGCCGCAGAGGATATCGCGTGGCTATAAGGAGAAAAGACTGGAGTCAGTGAACGGTCATTGAACCAACGTTCATCCAGTAAAAAGTGGGATTCACAAACCTGATCTCCCAAAGCCGCATGGATGAAACTGAGCAAAACTTCATAGGTTTCTCTTGTTTCTTTGGTTTTGGGTTTGTATACAATTCCCACCATTTCATCAATGCCCTCCGACAGGAGAGTAAAGCCCTTCATTTTGTTGATATCATGTCTGTCCTCGTCTCTCTTTCGTCTCCTGTTTAAACAGAAAAATAAAGTTATTACATGAGGACATATAAAACTGGGTAATAGAACATTTATTTTAGGATTTATCAATTTGATTGATTTTTTTTAGATTTAATATTACAGCCAAGATTTATTTGCTGGTGTGATTAAGACATGGTAATCAAGGATCAGCAACGTAAATTAGAATCGTTGTCACAAAATGGCATATTGGATTTCAAGCTAAAAACGATTATTTTCTTAATGACACATTCGATTTCAAGATAAATATAATATTATTTCGAACTGCAAATGGTGTCTGTGGGCACAAAAAAACAATACCACTGCATTTACGCCAAAAATGTGAGTCGATTGTCAAAACGTCAAAAGAAACTTGTACTGACTTGTCTCGTCTCTCTTCCAGTTTTTGAGGTTTAGTTCTCTGGGCTTTGTCTCCCATCTTGGTTCCCTCCAGCTTCCCCACCAGGGACAGCACCTCTCCAGTAGGTTCATCTCGCCGAGTTCGGTCGATCAGGGAGCGATCGGCTTGCAGCACCAAGTTCGAATTCTACGGTTCAAAACATATTGAGCAAATTCGGTGTAGCCACAGAAGCTAATAGCTAATTCTCACTCGGCAACAAACTAACACAAACGCTGATAAATACATTCGATAAACAGATAATAAAGTCGTATAAGATGTAAATAAACAATCATGTAGGATCCGATGTATTGAACTGCACTGCGTTTTATACAAAATCCTACTCACCGCTTTGTACTCATACTGCAAGCTACGAGCGGTAACATCCGCCATGGTGCTACCTTGCGTAAGCTACGAGCACACTTTCTTTTAAAAAAAAAAACTGATACGGGCTCAAATCGACCACAAGAATCGTGACGTGCTCTCCTCGGAAAAAGATGCAGAAATCATCGGCGCATGGCTTAAGCGTGTATCGTTCAAATTTCGATCAAATATTCCCGTTGGAGTCCAACTCACGCTACGGTTACGTTCCAATAGCACCGCTAACACGAGCGGTGGACGAAATTACTTCCTTTTCCGGTCGCAGAGGTCATAGGCAAGAACTGTAGCGCCCTCCGGCGGTTAAACGTCTGCACATGCTTTACTCGTTGGATCATAAGATAAAATCTAGAGGTGTGCAACTCAAATATTTGAACATAACGCAAAAGTGAAGAAATGTTTTTTTTTGTAATTTAGTTTTTTTGGCAGAAGGAAAACTTGTTTGCTGCAAGATAAAATAGAAGCTTTAACAGTCATGCTTTTCTCCATTCTTGACATAAAATTGCAATAAACAAAATTGGGAAAAAGAGAGAATATTTCTGCATTTCTAGAATATTTTAAACCTTTCTAATCACATTAATTTCCCCGTAAGAATCAAAAAAGTATATAAAGAAAGTGTAGTAATTAAAGATAAGTTAATTTATTAATACCTTGAATACTGAATCCTGAAATTATTTTTTGCACAGAGATATGGAAAATAAAAACTCAGCTGCTTCAAAGGGTTGTTATGTCTCTGCACATTATAAAGTATGCACAATACACTATAAAAATTGTAAACATTGCAAAAATAGACAGACTGCAAAGTCATTGCACCCAAGACAATTTACGAAGTTGCGACTGTGATGCCTCTTGAGCTCCCAAATGTTGACGTCTCTGTTATCGTCCTTTGTTCTTGTCTCATCCCGTTCAGTCACACCTACAACGGCAGACCCCAACATGGAGGGTGACACACTCCGCCTCACGCGCTAGTGGAAATGACAAAATAACACGTGTTCACGGTGGCAGATCAGCCTCGAGCAAGCGCTTCTCTCCATTCATTTTCTGTTTTTCACAGGAGGTCAGCATTTGTTGAATGTCACGACTCCCAAGGAATGTGCTGAATCTTCTTCTCTACGAGCACAGGGGTCAAAAACATGGTGCCCATGAGGACTAGCTTCATTCCCCAGGGACCACCAAATAGCCTGCAGGTCTCTTCTAAAAATAGCCCGGTCACAGGCCATTATTTCCTGGAGGTGCTGTTGAAGTGACTGTAAACACTTGTAAAGCTTTTCCTAACAACACAACATATAAAACGTCATTTGAGCACATTATGTGGCTCCAACTTAAAAAAAGGCCTTCACATTACTCAAAATCCAAGGTTTTGATTGGAAAAGATGACCGATTCCTGCTTGACCACCCTAAATCCACCTTGTTTTTTTTTTGCCCAAATCCTGTTTTGTGCCGGGCCCGCGTCCAAACAATGTGATCTGTGTCATAGGAAGCGCACATGAGCACGGCTCAGCTGTCAGAGCAGCTGCTGCCGTGACGCCATCTGCGTGTCCCAAAAGGAGTGTGAAAGAACTTATTGTTTATTTTGAAGTGCACGGGCAAGCCAGGTTGGTCCTAGTCGTCCGTACACTACGACCCGTGTGACCGAAACAATGACGCACTTTGGCGCCGATCACGATCCTGCCAAGGTTAAAATAATAATAACAACAACGTCATAACACAAAATCCGCAAGTTCAAGCAACCGGTTTAACTGAGCTGATGCCTTCTTTACTAAATACAATTGCTCTCCCTGCACCACTTTGCTGAGTCACCTATTATGATGTCATCGTATTCCCAACAGCAGTTTTCTGGCCTGACAACAAAATAAAAATGTGCAGTCTTTTCTTTGCAAGTTTTAAAATACTAAAAAATTCTAAATACCACACGCACACACACCAAAAAAAAATACTGACTATACACAGTACAGCGTGGTAATGTCTCTCTGTACAGTTTTATTTACATGATACTATTCTGTGGTAATGCTGGATAGCAGGACTATATGCAATACATAAATATCAAGTTTTTTTTCTTTTTTTGTACAAATTTGCATATAACTAAGAATCGAAACGGAGGGTGGGGGGGAAAATCAAACAGATATAGTTGTCTTAAATGGAAAAACACACTGGAAGATGAACAAAAATCACATACGTACAATGTGTCAGGCACCCATGAAAACACTCCTTGCGTACAACACACGCGCTACATATAATTATGATAGTCTCATATTTTTTTTTCATTTAAATCTAGGTCTTGCATGCTCCTGTAGTTTTCTGTAAACATGTGCTGATAAACCTTGTTTCTCAACAATCACACACAAACTTTGCTCACATGTACGTTGTGTTAGCGCACTTAAATCATTAAAAAAACTACAAAGTATGGCGCACGTATGCATCGAATAGATGCGCCGACAACCAAACGAGATTGATATGAAGGGGACTGATATAATAATAATTGTCTCAGCAATTAAAAATGCCTGCAACTCATTTCCGAATGCATAAATCCAATTCATTCAACGATGAAAAACTGCGAGTCTTCCATCATTCCGGCCTGTCACTCCCGTGAATGCACGTTTTCACCCTTAATGCCCACCACTAGGGTTTTAGTTCAGTGAAAATCAATTTGTCCCTGTCCTGCACTATACCCCGATAATGAAACAAGAATGAGCCTCGTCACAATCAAACCAATCAGTCAACATAAGAATGTTGATCAGAGGGGTCACTGAGGCAGAAAAGAGGTGACCTGTTGCTCTGCTGGGGTCACAACAGATGAGCACAAAAAGACAAAGGATTGGGGCTGGGGGAGGTGATGGGGGGGTATGGTGGTCTTGGACGAGGCGAATGGAACGACTTTGAGGTAGGTAAAGCCAGGAGAGACGGAGACGAAGTAACAGAACCCCTTGTGCGATATTTTGGGGGACAGTCTCAAGTCTAGAATCGGGTTGGTGACGCATGACGGGGTCTGAGCAAGCATGGCGGTCTGCACTTTGGCACAACATGCCTGGTTAAGGTGAAAAGAGCGCAGCTTATGTCGGACATCGAGTCTGGGCTCCTCGTTATAAGACAATATGTATTCTCGGGGAGAAAAAGTCACACCACAGAAAATAAGATCAAACTAACAAAAAGGATTCATCAAAAGGGGAGCAAAGTGATCATTCATGCATCTCCCTCAGACATGATTTTTTTTCTTTATCTTGAGGTTTTCATTTTGTAAATCAAGTCCTTTCCGTCCTCACTTGGCCTCAAATGCCAGTGCTCAATTCCAAGGGTGAAATACTCCAGTCTTTTTCCAAAAAAAGTGTCATCTTTATCACCGCCACTTGCATCATTTGCCTTGCGAGATTTATATTCTCTGGATCTTGTCGGCCACCACTACGGGGTTCTCCTTTCGGATCTTGGCGGCCGCTTCAGCTTTGTAGTCGTACGGGCAGTTGTGCTTGTCGGAGTACCGGTGGATTCCGCAGAAGAGGTTCCCGCAGCGACAGTCGAATCCTGAAAAGCCCAAAATGATAAGAACCAAATGCACAAAAAGGCCCTTTCTTTCTACTGCCCACCGCATACCTGTGAGGCCCACTCTCTTGCGGCACATGAAACATCTATTCTTCTTAGGCTTGGACGCGTCATCTTTGCTATCGTCACCGCTGGAAGAAGCTATAGGAGTTGGGCTCGAGGCAGCTGGCTGGTTTACGACTGTCACATGAAGAAAAAACTATATTTAAGGATAAATAACCATGGGAAAAGGTGAAAAGATGTACAGAAGTATGCAGCCATTTGGTGACATCAGTTATACACACACGGATAAAACGTGAAGATAGATGCATGTGATCGCGAGTATTTATGAAATAAAAAGGAACGGTGAGCAATCTGCGATGCTGGCAGTGAATGAATCGAAATGGATTGATCGTCCATTAATTGCATTAGCATTAAAGATGCATTTCAGATTATAAATCGCATTTTTTTTTCACAGTTTGGCTGGGGGTGGGACTTGTGTGAAATTATTTACCTCCCGAGTTGGGGGAGTTGTTTAAAAGTGAAGATTTCATTGGTGATTTGGAGTGAAACTGATAGTTTGGTAAACTTTTTAGCATGTTATTTATGTTATCTGAATAACTCTTAATATGTTTCGTCGTTACTGACATTACCAGGAATGTCAGTCATGTAACGTTAGTCGACCGTACACTTATTCAGCCTGTTGTTCTCTATTTTATTTTTATTTTAAATTGCCTTTAAAGATGACATGTATGTTTTTGGTGTTGGATTTAATTAAATAAATTTCCCCCAAAAATGCGTCTTATATTCCAGTGCGATTTATATATGTTTTTTCCTTCTTGATTATGCATTTTATGGGCTGGTGCGATTTATACTCCAGTGCGATTGATAATCCAGAAAATACGGTACTACGGAGGAACTAACACATTTAATTCATCTCCATTCGTGAATGCGGCAGAATTCACGTTTTTTAAGTGCTGCAACACAGTAAAAAAAAATGCCTTTACTTAGCAGCACTCCATAGTTGCTCAGATGGTAATTAGCATAGGCTCCATCTTAAAATGACCCCTTTCTTTCCCGTTGAGTGGGCTTCTGGTAGCCAGAAGCTACTCCGAAAACGTCTGCTGATGTGGAGTTATTTTTAACCGGCTCTATTTTTAGCCGTCTTTCTTCGACGCAGAAAGAAAACCCCGTGGCCGAGATGAAGGAATAGAAGACGGCCTCAAAGGAGACTGCGCGTGAGCTGTCAGCTGTAAGTGCATCAAATATCTGCTCGGGTACACGTGCGTGTTTACCGGCTTCTAGGGATTCGGGTTTGTCCTCTCTCGAAATGCTCATCTCGGTCATTTGTTGAGTCACGGGAAGCGAGCCTTGAACAGTTCTGTAGATGCCAAAATGGAAGAAACGTGAGGCAAAAGCGGGAGGTGAAAAGGCAAAAGCGGGAGCCGAAAAAGGCTCGCTGGGTTGGCATTGGATACTCACCGAGACATGACTGGCGAGGAGGCAGGGGAAGCGTCAACTTTAGCTAGACTAGCTTCTAGTCTATGGATTGCGGATGCCTCTAAGGTAGGACTAGAAGTTGAGCCTGATTGAGGAAATGTACATTCATTAGACAGGACCCGGTACAAAACGACCAACACTGAAACCAATGTTGATTATTATTATTAATATTTTTTTTGTGCGATGCCTCTTTGACACCGAGAATTAAATCAAATACCATGACTCCCACGCTTGACATTAAGAGTAGCTGTAACCTTGAATATTGCCACTAAGGAAAACAGCTGTGTTTCATTACATAGCGGAAAAATGTCACGTATTCATTTGAAAACAATACAATCTTACATTATACTTAGCAAAGGTTGTGCTGTTTGGAAAAAGTCGGACGAGAGTCTTTCTGTTGATATTTTGTCGTGGCTTGACGTACCCATAGGGTTTAGGGGGCTCATCCGGTCGCTGCTCTGCTGCCGTGTCAGGTGGTCCTTGTAGCATACAGAGCACATACCATTGGTTCTCGGGTTGCCATAGAAACCACAGCCTGTGGCACATAGCATGGGCACCGGACTCTGGTTTGTCTCTTGGGCCATGGCTGAAAATGTGATAAAGAAAGAAACGAGAGGAGTGAGAAAAGGTTTAAAAAAAAAAAAAAAGGGAAAAATGCTTCCTGTGTGGAAATCAATCCCTGACAAAAAATGATCCTTCTTCAACTTTAAACCGCCTTCCCCTCAAGCGTTTGCCATCATGGCTCTTCCCGGAGCTGACACACAATTCGTCATTCAGGAAAACTCGTCTTGATGACGTATCGCGGCGATGACGTGTTCCGCTTAAAAGAACATTGTGTGAATACTGCCATTCAATTCTGTCTTTCTACAGCATAATAATTTATGACTCATTATCGTTTGACAATTGAGTTGATGACACCACTTTGATTAAAAAAACACGTTGGTGCTACTATAAAAACTAAAGACAACAGAATCAAAGAATCATTATTAGGGAAATTCCACTCAACAGCCAGATGACCAAATAAGGCCTTTCAAAACTTGCCCCCTCCCTTACGCAAACAGTCAGTATACATCCATTTCTCTAGGCAAAACTCGTCGGCCCATGACATAGTGATGAAAGAAAAACGGCGGTTGTGTAACGGGGGACTTCACAATTCAAACAGGCCTCGGCGATTTAATAAACGTGGAAACGTAGGAGGGTTAACATTCGAGGTCGTTCTGTTCCCATACTTTAACCAAGGAGCTTATTAACTTCCCCCTCGCGATGACGTGACTAATATGAAAAGGAAGTGGCTGACAATACAAGAAGAATCCTATTTTCTTCCTTGGTAACCTTTGACACAATTCCGTAACATAGCAGCTGCTTACTTGGCAATATTTCGCCCACAAACAGGCTCGTACACTTTTATGTTGCAAGGAAACCGGCAGTTGTTTTTGAATGTCTTCACGCCACAAAAATAGGAATTTCGCCCTCGCCAACACGTGTTTTAAGTCGTAAAGCAACCCCCCTCCTTCTACCAGATCCCTTGTGCATACACGTCAACAAAGGGTTTCCACGGAAAAGCCCACGGTGACCTTCTCTGCCTTCCTGTCACATGTTCATCTGCTGACTGGTGTAGGTTCTTGTCATCGGCTTTTAAAGCCATGCTTCAACTGGATTTAAATGTGACTTTTTTTTAAATCAATGAGAATCATTACAACTCACGAATTTTGAAAGGGGACCATTATGTTTCTCTCAAAGCTACGTCAACATGACTCCACTTGCACAACAACAAAACATTGCAGCCTCAATTTTGCAATCTCACCAAGACATCAAGCAACAGATGTTGAGACAAGGTGAAATACACAAAATAAACCTGAACAGCTTTGAGTTGAACCTGTATTCTTTATTCTGATAAACCATATCGGGTAAACAAGGTGGTTTCCAGGGTCAACATTTGATTTATAGCTCATAAACACATTGAATTGTAACCCGATCCAAGACACATTTCTGTAAATGAATGTCAGTTTGAAAATACTAGAGTTGGAGATCCTCTTTGGTTGACTCCAGATTATCAGCAGGAAGCTGAGCTCCTATTTCAGGCCCCTCTCCGCTGAAAACTACTGAGTCACACTGGACACAAGAGAAACACTCAACCATTGTTTTTGTTATCCTTCTATTTATAAAAAGAAAAATAAATATAGCATAGAATTGGAGAGCACACACAAATGAGGACCAATGATGTTTAGTCAAAGCGTCCAGACGCTGTGCTCTCGGTCGCTCGCCTTTGTTTCTTCCTTTGTCTACATTTGCCTTGTTTCCTGTTTCGACACTACATGAACAGCTACATTTTCCCCTGGATATTGCACTCAGTTCTCACACCAACTGTGTTCCAACCTCCAATATGTAACAAAAGGCTAAAACTGCAACAATTTTGCACAATAGCCCTAAAACAACAGGGATCAACCCCCAGAATACCCACAAGAAACTGACTTGACCACTTGATCAAGCCATCCTTGGTCCTTTTTGATGGCGATTTCCACTGATTTGGCCTCTGGGTCTCGCTTTTTTGTCAATTGGGCGTGTAAATGTTCAACTTTTCGACCAGAATGATCTGGTTTTGGTACCCCAACCCCCTGCATGGGCGAAGCACAGGGGGGGTAACAAGCACCAGCTATCTCTCTCTCTCTCCCCCCAAGCCAGACAGAGTCACGTTGGTGGGCTGCTGACACGAACACCAAGTGGTCGCAAAGCCGTTGACAAACACACGAAAGACAAATAAACAGCTTTTTTTTCCTCTCTCCGACCCAACAGACCACGTGACCTTTCAATCAGCCGTTAAAGGTCGCGTTGGTTGACATCGCCGTCCCACAAAACGCCGTTTTTCGTCTTTTAACTCGACAAAAACACGTTAAGAACATAAATAATCAATGAATCCAAGAAAATCACCTGATGAAATTCGACGTCTCTCGCCGAGCGACGGAGGAAATTGATGTTAGTGGGGTTTAAAAAAAACAGCAACAACGTGGCGTACGTCCTTTCGTCCTTATCCGTTTCGAGCCTTGTTCGGATGGGTTAAATTGTCCGTTCGTCGCCCTCCCGTTCTTCCGTTCTTCCGTCCTCCCGTTCTTCCGTTCTTCCGTCCTTCCGTTCTTTCTCTCTCTGGTGATCTCCAGATCTTTCTGGGTGGATGTTTGTTTCCTTCTTTAGTAAGGGGAGTGGCGGCGGATGGTGTCACGGGTGAAACAACGTGTCCCGATTGGCTGGCCGCGGAGCCCCCCGGATTAGCGTTTGCCCGTGCGCATGCGCACAAACCGTCTAGCCTTTATTACACATGGATTCGTCATCCACCTACAAGGACAACAACCTTTTTTATCCTACTTTTTATTGAGTAATCATCCGAAACGGTCGACGGCGTAAATTCTGCTGCGGCACTGACACCGTAGATATGAAAAAGATACAAGGTTGGATGATAATGTAAGATAAACAGGACAATATGTCCTTTGTTGCTTGTTTTTTTGCCTTCACAAGTACATTGACTTTAAGATTGATAAGGTGATAAGTCTCTAACACACGTTAAAGTAATATTAATATTGAGTCCTTTTTTAAAAATTAATAATTCCATACATAAAGTATTAAATGATTAATGTCAACGGCCTGGCTGCCTCACAGTTCTGAGGTCGAGGGTTCGATTCCCTGAGGTCATTCAAAGAAAATGGGAGTATTAAGCAAAGACTAGAAGCAATTACAGTAAGGTTACACATTCTGGTAACATTTACTAGTCAGAAGAACTTTTAAAACATAAACAAGTTGTAAGGAGTTGTCATTACAGTTATTTGAAAGTATGCTACCACACATTCAGAACTTTTCTTCATTAAACAAAAGATTATAGTCTATCTTTGGCTACGTGTCAACTTATTCAAAGTGAATATTTAGCAAAAAAAATTAAATCGAAAACCTTTTCGTTTGTTAACAGTAAAACCAATGTAAAATCACAAAATGAGCTGTAAACAAGAACAAATAATGTTTACTTCCTTCTTATACAGTAGTTTCGCTTCAACTTTGTGCTTTGAAGAGCCCCCTCCCCATCTTTCCATGACTTGCCGTGTTGGGGGAAACAAAAACAAGTTCCTTCCATGTATTTTCAGTGTGTCAGTTGGCCCCGCAGGTCTGACAAGTCTCAACGTCTTCTTCCCACCCCGTCCGTCAATCAACGTAAAGGCCTCCTTAAGCCCAGCCCAGTAGAAAACAAACATGCCTTGGACAGAATGTATGTCACCGCATGTTTGTGCTTCAAGCGGAACGTGTCGTCTATCAGTAAATTCGTGGAACTTGGAGCACTCGGACATTCTGTGACCCATTGATTCTGACTGACAGGACAAATGGGAAAAGACGTGGGATCCTGCGATTGGTCTTAGGGTTTCAGAAAGCCAAGGCCAGAACGTTTCTCAAACTGAAACATAATATTAAGGGTGATTATCAGCTCTAGAGGCTGTAACAGAACCTTCCACTCTCTGAGTGGCAACTCATTTAAAGTATTGACTGAGTTGGCATAACTTCTTTAGCATAACTTCTGTAGAAATCCACGAGCTGAGGTGGCTCTTGGCCAAAGATGATACGTTTCTTGATAAACAAGGTAGCAAGTTTGGATGGGCTCTCTCTTACTGCCACGTTGTGTAACCTCGTCGAAGCTCAACACACACACGTTTGCTAGAAAAACAGATTTCGTAATAGCGTCATCTGTGTAAACAACTGATTTACTAAAGCTGTTGATGCAAACCTCTTCAGCAATGTGCTTTGAGCATGACATTTATGTGTAGTATTATGAGTATATTTATGAGCACTCTGGTTATAGGAGATACCGTTCTGAGAAGAAGTCACAGCTCCATAAAATGCGGTTGTTTTTTATCATGTGCACACTCATCGATAAGGCCACATTTACGGTTTGGTTTGGACAGTGTGACACAATTCTTGGAGCTCTTTATGTATTCGGGTTTGATGATGCAATGTTCCCCGGTTCTAGAGACATGAGCTTGTCAGATGTCAGTGAAGCAAGCAGCGAGAATGATGGGGGAGGGTCAAGCCGCTTCGTTCTCTACACTGAGGTCTTTGTGGGACTGTGTTGTGTTAACGCGGGTTTGTACAGAGAAGAAAAGACTGACCATGTGTATGTGAAATGTATGCGTCTGTTTAGTATGTAAAGGTTCACTGGTTTCGCAGAGAGGAGGTTGCGACTGAGGAGAAAGTGGGAGGTGTCAAGGAGCAATACCCATCCCCCTCATGTGTATGCTGTCATCACTCTTCTTCTCTGTTTGTGTGTTAGAGGTTTCTGTACCAGGGTGTACTGAAGGTGGGTGTTTCTTTGGCTAAGGGATCAATTGGAGGGGGTTTTCTTTTCACCTGCCATGAATGATACACGTGAGGATTAGCTATAGATAGGTCGCCGCGATAACGGAAACATCTCGGCCATTTTGGAGTTTCCTTCTGTGGATGGTGGGGATTACTTTTGGGAATCTGGAACGGCATGTATCGAGTTACTGGGGAGATATTGGCCCACCACACACACACAAGGGTTGGACTTTTTGCGTTGCCAACACTGTTGATAAAGGGTTTCGCAGCTTATCCATTTACATAAGCCGCGTGTAAGGCACGATAAACTGTGCAGAGGGGTTGACCAAAAAAAGCATTGATTCTAAAGTTGATCCCCACCCTGCTCGGCTCACACTGAACATTCAACGTTAGGTTGAAACCCCCCAGATGAGGGGGTGCCGTGTAGCATTTCACGAACAGAGCATTTTTGTCCGCATCATTTCAGGGGGATCAGGAGCTTCTTTGTTGTATGATATTCAATTTGAGAGCACAGGCTCGCTTTGTAAAACGCAACAAGTGCACCCCAATTTGCTTTCAAGTCAAACGGAAAAATGGTTGAAAGCCAAATGATGGCGATCAAGCGTGGATCATCATCTGATTCAGCAACAAGTCCTTTTCCGACTGGATCGCAGCTCTTTTACATGATGAATGTTCTTTTTGTGCCTCACCCAGGGAGGAGTCCCCACAACTTTCCTCCTGTCTAAATTCTTACTTTCACCCCCACTATTCCCACAAAACCTCTCCCTTGCATAGTTTCCTCGCTGATTGCTGTAAAAACAAGAATGTGTGCTACAGTGTGGTCCCTTGGAAACTCTGTGTGTGTGTGTGTGTGTGTGCATCTATAAATGTGTGTGTGAGAACCCAAAGGTGAAAGAAATGTGCTGCATTTGCTTCTAACGCTGTGTTCACGTGGTTGGAGACTAACAATTTGTCTGCTTTTGCGGCTGTTTGTACTCCATATAAACCCACAGGAGTGTGTGGCTAACGTGAACGTGAGCGTGCGCGTGTCTGCAGCAGATGTCCCGTGTACTGTTTGACTGGCTGCTCTTTGTTGCTGCGCCCTCGTGCAGACTGGCCGAGCCACGTGCTTGGCTGTCTGCGAGGTTAAGACACGCCCACTCGGCTGTAATCTGTCAATTGAAGCCGCTAAATCCCGCCCCCAGACAAGTTCAACTCCGCCCCCCTGCTCGATGACGCGACTTTACTCACGCATACTTACCATGCTTTCTTTCTTTCCTCCCTCTCCTTCCAACACTGGCTGTGACTGACTGGATCCCACACAGGAACATATTGAGCAACACTGACTCCCTCACCAGCCCTCCATATGTTTCAGATAAGGCCTGTTCTTGAAAGGAGCTTCCTGCTTTTCCATACAAGGCTGGAGGTTAGCTTCCCGTGGAGAAAGCAGAAAACAAGACAAAATTATCAGCCAGAAAATCCAATTTTATTCCAGTATTGATGACCGATTGAATCAAGGGTAGGGCTTATATGCGCACAAGACTTACAGCTTTTCTGTACCTTTTTTCACCAGTAGATTTCGGCAAAATAATATTTAGTATTTGTTGGTTATTTTCTGTTTTGCAGTAAGAAACCAACTAATACTGGGTGAATTACTAACTTCCTTATGATCTTGATCCTAATGTGCTTTTGATTCATACAGAATCTCAGAAATACCACGTGCGATGATTTTTCTTAAGATTTTCCCTTCAAAGTAAGACATTTGTACTCCTATTAAAACCATGAATATGGAGGTGAAAATTGTTAATCGGGGCGGCTTATACATTAGAAATTTTAAGGCAATTTCAAGGGTGCGGCTTATGCATGGGGTGGCTTACATGCGAGAAAATGCGATTAATATAGGAAGAGCGACTAAATATAAAGACAAACCCGTTGCATGAAAATCCAAACGGAGACACTGTTGCCTGCAACAATTTTTCCCCTAACATAAATAGACAATATAAGGTTCAACAGCGACACCTGCTGGTCAACTGGTATTGGCTTGATCCAGAATTTACATTTCAAGAAAATGTCCATCGGTTCCAGAGAGAATAAACTGGATTGAGGCTTCCGGTGGGCTGACAAAGGGGGTTTATCCTATGAGCAAGTTTCCAAACTTGCTTTTTGAATGTTTTGTGGCAAAGTGCAAAATACTTGTGCTCTTCTGTATAAGACCTACTGCAAACTGAGCAACTATAAATGTCAATTTCCTGTGTGGGATCTCATGTGTTTCACCAAAGTTCCTCTCCGCGTGAATGTTTTGGGGCAATCAGAGCAACTGAAAGGTTTTTCTCCCGTGTGTGTCACTTTGTGGTTTGCCAAAGTGCTTTTACGAGAGAATGTTTTACTGCAAACAGAGCAACGGAAGGGTCTTTCTCCTGTGTGTGTTATTCTGTGGCTCACCAGAGAGCTCCCACGAGAGAATTTTTTACCACAAACTGAGCAACTGAAAGGTTTTTCCCCAGTGTGTATCTTCAAATGTCGTGTCACTATGCACTTGTCTGAGAACCGTTTACTGCAAACTGGGCAACTGAAGGGTTTTTCACCTGTGTGTTTTCTCATGTGTGTCACAAAATGAACTCTTTTGGACCAAACCTTACCACAATCTAAGCAGGTAAATCTTTTCTTGCTCCTTTTAGTAGTCATGATGCTAAGAGTGCTCTCTTTTTGAGACCACTTGAACCGTTTGTCCCCACCGTGGCTGTCTGCGTCCTTCCCCAATGGTTCTTCCACGTCGTCACTGTCTGCCAGTGGAGCTGCGGGTGGTCCTCCGGGGAGGGGTCCAGTTGGACTATCATGATGAGGCTGCAGTGTATTAGGTGGTTGACCCGCATTGTCTCGACTATCCGTAGAAACAACAGGTAGTGACAACTCGCTGACGCCAGGCTCCTCGTTTTCCAATTTTATGTGAAGGAGCTCTAGACCATCACTTTCCTCTTTAATAGTGGGGGGCGGCGGATGCTTCTGCTCTAAACTCGAGCTCCTCAACAGTTGCTGGGTGGGAAGTTTCTCCTCACGACCAATCATCTTCCGCACATCTGCAAGACGGAAGTAAAACAAACCAAGCCGGATTACGGTTTTTAAACTCAGTCTGCTAGAAATAAAAGTCAGGACTACAATAAGCAATTATGGATGGACATGGCTATTGAAGTCTCGCGAAAAGCTTCCATAAGGGTGTTTTTTTAAATAAACTTTCCTCCATGTGCATTTGTCCGACCGCATTACCGCTGTACCAGAAACCATGTAACAGTGACAATGGTTCCGCCTTGGTTAGAACGCTATTCTTAGAACGAAACAGGTTTTCGTCATTATTCAACTACATACACAGGGTCTGTCTTTAAACTATTTTACCAAGTTAAGAAGCCTAGGAAGGTCTATTACGCACACGTTTGAAATCTCTTTGTCTGACGTTTTAATATTCAGGGCTGTTAAAAGAAATGATAGCGTTCTATCAATGGAATTGTTTGTAAAAACACCGTGCAATAATGGTGGTCTGGTGTAAAGTAGTGATGAGGTATTGCTATATTGCTAATATAGGAAGGAGGCAGACCTTCAAGGCGAACGACAATTTGGGCCTTGCAGATAGCTTCGAGTTGTTGTCGGCGTTGCTCGCTTTCCTCCTTCACGCGAAAAAGTTGCTCCTCGTACGACTTGATCGCGCTCTCAAACAGGCCGAATATTTCTTCTGCGGCCGCATCAAGCCGCTCGCGAATCAACGTTTTAAACATGATGTTCTGCACTATTTCGGCGACTACAGACCCGGAACTATTTGCGGAATGAAGTGTTGTCTTTTGCAAATCGGAGCAAAGAACAAGACTGCCCCAAGTCACGTGACACGCGAACAATCCCTCCTCCAAAACAGCAGATGGCGCTCTGAAAACCATTCAAAGTCCACGAGGAAAAAGGAAACTGCAGTTTTAGACACCCGCTCCATGCAAAACGGGGGCGTGGTTATGTAAACCACGTTACGTCATGCACATAGGATATCTATGCCTAATAATATCGATTTGTGGGCAGGCCTAGCCTTGCTTCAATATGATTGGCTAATCCCTGACAGGTAGGACAGGCTAGTCAAATGGAACAAAATGATCAATCACAATATTAGTACTACAGTTTCAGAAAAATAAAGTTTGTTGGTTAGACGTAGAACTAATGTTACTCTGAATTTCCCTATGAATAATAAACAGTTGTTTATGATTCCTTTATATTTCTACAATTACTTTAGTACATGTAAAACTATTATATAATCCTTTTGTCTGACAGCTTCCTTCTCATTCCATGCCATGTTTAAAGTGAATATTTGCTCATACACATAAAATTACAAACAGCTAGTATTTATAACATATTTACAACAAATTTACCTCATCGCATCTGGTGTGATGTTATCAAGGGTTTTGTCAGGATCCATTTTTGTAATTGTTTTCAGGAAGAGCAAAGAAACCTTCAAATAATTCAATCTGAAGACCCATTGGATGCACCTTATTATTTCTCATTTCTCCAATTATTTTGATTCTAGTCCACTGTAAGCAAAAAGAAGAATACAACATTTTTACCTGCACTGTCGTGTGTCAAGGTCACGCTGGTAGAATAAGAAAAAAAACTTTCTAAATCGAGCTAACCTAATAATTGTTTCGGATCAATGTAAATGAAAAACAAAATTATCCTTGAATCGAATGATCATCCATGTTCGACATTGTTAGTTATATAAACATTTCAAGTTGATGGCTCAGGTGGCATCCATCATGTTCTCCCATGGTTGCGAGAACGGAGCAGGTGCGCCCAGAATATTTGTGGAACAGCCTCCGTTATCAAACTGATACGAAGCCTGTTGGCGTTTAAAAACGTCCAAGTTGGGACAATATCGAGACACAAACACCAAGACCAAAGGTAACATTAGGCACGCACCGTCTCATACTTTCATTCCATTTCCCGTTGAATTTTCCTTCTTTGTACTTAATACGGTACGTCTACTCCCTTCCACAGCCATGGCCTCAAGTCTGCCAAGTTTGCTCCTGGTTCTTTGTGCCCTGGCTATGGCTCAGGCCCAGATCAAGGTGTTTAACTTGCGCGCCAGTGGTCTCCCCTCCAACATTTTGGGGATCACCGACGGCTACGTCAAGGTGTTTTGCGGCTCCGCGGATCTGGGCAGAACGGAGGTCCGCAACAACAACGCCAACCCTTGGTGGGAGAAGGAGTTCTCCCACTTTAAGGCCCAGGAGCGTGACGTTTTGAGGCTGGAGGTTTATGACCACGATTTAATCTTCGACGACCTGCTGGGAGTGTGTCAGAGGCAAATCCGACCTGGAAGCCACGAGCACGACTGCTTCCTGAAGAAAGGTGGCACCCTCCATTATGCCTATAGCCTCGAACAAAGCAACCAATAAGCATGAAATGCAACTGGTAGTTTCCCTTTTCCCTTGAAAAGCTTTTCTTCCGATTCCTGACATCGGGTTACGCAAAGCTGTGGTTTTCTGACTCCAGTCGTTCCATAATTTCATGCTATAAACAACAACTATTCTTGGATACTTCATTGTTTCCACCTTTGTTGAAAGGATATAAAATGCTTCAACAATCCAACGTATGATTCATTCGTGAATAAATTAAAGTACTCCAGATGTCAAAACTGTTATGTACAACTGAGTGTAGTTAACTTTAACCGGAGAAGAAAAATGAATAATGGGAAATACTAGATCCAAATGAAAAAAAAAATCAATTTTAAGGAAATTATCTTTTTTTCTACAAAGACATGCAACTATGACTTACCTTGCAGTTTTTTTTATTGTAATGTACATTTAGAACAAACATACGCTTTACATGGCGTGTCAAAATAGCATTGAGAGCACATTGGAAAAGGTTACATTGGACAAACCTTTTGTTGATTAGTTTGGGCCTTTTAAGTCGGAAGAACTTTCACATTATGATTGCTTTAATGCTAATTAATGTTGTTAAATACTAAATTGACTGAATAGTTTGTATAATGTTTAGATGAAATCACAGTGGTATTAGAGAAATTAACTTACGTAAACTTGAATTGTATGTACATTTTGCATTTAGCGCTACATTCGTTGGCATTGCCTATTTTGCTTGTGGCTTAACAGAAAACTCGTTTGCGTTGCTGGTGAGTTGGAGTTATGACTTTGGTCCAAAACTATAGATTAAAAAGTGCCAAACAGGGAATAAATCCTTAGTAGTACATTTTAAGAACATATTGGCACATCATTTTCAAAGAGGTGTACAGAAATGTTAGGTTCAGATATATGCAATTATTATTATCTAATTAAAATAGACAGTAAAACACAAAGTACCTTTAACAAAAAGAAAAACATCTATACACTAAACGTAACATCTAAGCATCTTTTATCTACAATTGTTATTTTTTTGCCACGTTAGTAAAACAAAAGGAATAAATGGGTCTATATAATGTTTGTTATTTCTTTTAGTAAAATATCCACTCCACATAAAAAAATAAAATAAAGTAAAATAAACAAAGGACAATTTTAAACAAGGATAAGGGAATCTGCCAGAGCTTTTTTTTTAAATATATATTTTTAGATGTTTTCCTCACCAACAAAAATGTTGTTTAAAATATTTGTTTATTCTTAATTGTGACGTACCAGAGAGTTATTTTATGACCTGTTTTTTTGCATAGATGGCTTTTGTTTTCCAAAAATTTTTGAATCATACCTGTCAGGAGTTATAATGCGGCAGCCTCATTCGCAGTGTGGTATGATCACAATTAGGTGTTGATCTCGTCTTTTCTTTTTAACCGTGAACTCTACATTATTTTATTGCACTTGGCTCACATTCATCAGTTGTACCTTCTTCTTCTTCTTCTTCATCATCATCGCTAGTTCTCCAAAGGTTCTAAGGTCCCTTATTTGTCTTCATCTTCCTGCATTCCTCATCTAAAATGTCAAAAAGGGTCTCTTTGGCTTCAAGATTTTCTCACTTTTATGTAAAAAAAAGGTTTGTTCACTTTTGAAATGTAGTAGTTTTTTTTATCAGGTGCTGTACCATCAATACGTTTTGAGGATGTTTTTGTTCTTTCGAATGCTGCTTTTCATTTTAGTGGCTCTCCTCCTTAGCACCAACGGTTATAAAAAGCTTTCTGTTTTCGGTTGCATCATCAAGTTCATGGATTTCATGTTTTGGTTTTCTTCTGAGGCTGGACCACAATGTCCTCCAGATCTGGACCTCCTACGCCATCAGTTTTGTTTTGCCCTTGATTAATGACAAGTTCAACTTCTGAGATTTGAGTCTCTTTTTGTCCTTCAGTTTGGTTTCCTTTTTTTTCTCCTCTCTCAGCTCCCCCTTTTAAAAGTAGCTCTTGTCTTTGCTCCACCTCTATTTCCTCATCTTGTTCTTCCTCACCTTCTGACTGACGCCACCCGCAGTCTCTTTTGGATTGACGTCATCCGACTGCTGCAATCCGCGGGCCCTTTTGGACTTACTTCCAGTGGTGGCAGGAGCTGACCACTTCCTTCCTTTTCTCAGAAACCTTTCTTCTCCCGGAGTCCCAAGATCTACCCTCTTCACTTCGGGATTCTGATCAACCGTAGTGGCAAATTCCTGCAGCTGTATCTCCTGCGCAATGTCTCCTGATGGAACGCTGGCCAAGACCGATGGAGTCTCTTCGTACTTTTCGACCGAAGCTTGCGTTTTCATGGACTCTTGTGTAGGATCTTTCAACGTGCTCCCCTCGTCGGGAATGCCGGCAGCGACTTCTCGTTCGGTTGCCTGATCTTCCTCCATTGGTTCCTGCCGAAGTTCCTCTTGTTCCATAGGACAGTCTTCGGCGATTGTGCTCTCTTTCTCGCTGCTTGTTTTTAGTTCAATACTTTGTGTTTGTACGTCGACAGCCATCTCCTCAAGGCTGCTTTCTACATCGCATGTCTTCTCTTCATCCTGAATGAGTTCATGTTTTTTTGCACCTTCAGCTTCCTTTGTACACTTTTTCTGCTCGATCTCCGATTCGAAAACATGTTTCTCTGCTGTGTTTTCCTCGCCAGTCGTTTCTTCAAGGTCCCCTCCATTTTCAGGTAAGAAATTTTCTGGAACTCCATCCTCCACTACAATCACCGGGATGGTTTTCAGATCCGGTAACTTTGAAGCAATTTCTTCACTCTGTTCATGTGCTGCAGTAGGTTCTGTTTCCTGACCTAGTGAGAGGACAGGTTTCTTGGCTTGTAATTCATCATCCGAAATCACAATTGTTTCCGTTGTTGTCACCATTTCTATTTCCTTCTTTAAATTTACAGAGACCTCTGAAGTTGCAAGTTGTTTCTCCTCTTCTGTGTCTTTTACAACTACAGCCTCTTCCTCCATCGTAATGGAGTCTGCCTCATGTAAATTATTTATAGGAAGACATCTGGCTCCTGCCTGTTTCTCAGTTTTGCTTGTAGACCTACAACTTGGTCCTACCTTACGCCTCCCTCTCCTAAGAACTCTCATTTCCTCAACTGGCACCCCTTCCATCTCATCCACAATTTCCTTTTCTGAATTTTCATCTTTTATTTTGGCAGTCTCTGTTTCTGTTGTCGTAAAAATCATACCAGTGGTCTCTTCAACACAAATGGCCATGTTGTTTTCCACCTTTGCTTCCAGTTCAGTTCCCTCAACGAGTAATTCGGCAGATCCCTCGGTAGTCGCTGTTTGTTCCGCTTCTTTCTCAGAGATTGCATGGTTTGCTGTTTTCAAGTCCACTAAGATGACTCTGGCTTCCTGAAGCTTGGGAAGATCAGCATCTTCTTCCTGTGACGCTTCGGTTCCTGCTGGCAGAATTTGGTATTCATCCGTATTTTTGTTTTCGAGCTCCATTACTTTTGCGTTTTCATCTTCCAGGCTTCCCTCAATGAAAGGTCTCACTTCATCTTGTCCTGTACTTGGCGCACCATCTCCCTCTACTGATCTCAGTTCCTCGGCAGTGCGTTTTCCTCCTTCTTCGTGAACCACCTTGGCGGGTTTTAAGTCATCGTGACTTTTGTCATTCAAAGGCAAAAGTGTAGACCCCACTTGGCCATTGTCAGATACCTCAGAAGGAAAACCTGCTTTTTCCTCAAGGTTTTCATCAATGGTTAAATCCAATTCTTCGATAGATTTGGCTTCTTCTGGGGGCACCTGCTCAATTCCTTCCATTTCTGACGGTTCTTCAATACCAATGTGAGAATCACTGCAAGACTGTGTCAGAATCTCGGTGGCTTGACGCACCTCTGCACCGAGTGCTGTTACATCTTCATCTTGTGGGATTATTTTTATCTCTGTCAAATCTGCAACTTCATTCTTTCCCTTCTCCTCTGCAAGCATGTTAATTGTTCCCTGGAACATAAAAACACACAATTATTGTTAATCAAATGAAAATTTCTGTACATATGTTTAGCTATACACACACCTTAGTCACCACCAAATCAGAACAAGACGTGGCCTTCTCTTCCTCCAATATATTTTCTTGTGGGTTCTGTGCTTCAATATCCTTCAGTCTAACAGATATGAGAGTATAATTTGATATTTATTTAATTATTTCTGATCGCTAATTAAACACATGATAAAGTGTGGACTGACGGGGAAAGAAAACCAGGCTACCTTCTTGAAAATTTGTTGCGTAAAGCACTATGACACAAAAAAAAGATAGAAAAATGTGTGGTTACCTGCTAACTTTTTTCGATTGACTTCTCACAATCTCATCAGCTTTCTTTCCTTGCTTTCGAGCGCTGCTTCTACTCCGAGTAGTAACGGCCATTTCCCTGGTATCTGTTCAGATTTTGAGGTCAATTTAATTTGACGCTTCCTGTCGAAAATATTCTTACCTCCAGTAGCTCCGCCCACTAACACTTCATCCTGCAAATTCAAAATCAATAAGCGTTTTAGTTTTAGTAGCTCTCGTTTGTGTTGTGACTAAAAACTGTAATGCAATCAATAAAAAAAACATACCACAATTTCAACAGTGTACACCAAAGACTCCGCTGCTTTTATCTGCCCGACGATTGACACTTCCTTCTCTGGCTCTTCACTGAGCTCCGCTGGTGTCTCTGTAAATAAACACCTGCTAATATGGTTGTAATGTGTCATTTAATCGATAATATATCATTTAATATGAGCATTTACATTTGACACATTAGGCAAGTTGTGAAAAAGTGTTTCAGAGAGGATCGTCTGCATTTCGGATTCAAGCTACTGTTTAACTTAAGTACATCTATGAATACAATTAGATCATGACGTGGGTAGTGCGGTTGTGGTCCATATGTTGTTCATTTAAATGGTGAGAGGAAGACCAGAGTAGAGTAACAGTGATCAGGGTAGAACGTGATCATAGCGTGGGTGGGTGGGTGCGAAGAATGGACAGTTGATGTTGCTGGGTAAGGACTGTGTAATGGATTTGGTCTGGGATATGCTCTTACCCCTCAATTTCATGGCATGAATCTTGCTGGCAATGTTAAACCTCTGATTCAGTCCACCTTCTCCCTCCACCTCCCAAAGTAAATCTGCGTCCCCCGGGTACTGATGCAGGTACTTCTCACACACTGCAGACAAACGGCAATGGAATAGTATTGACATGATTGTTACAATCTCTCTAATGTAATGTAAACATTACAGATGCATTCATTTGGTTTTGAATACAAAGAGAAGCAGGAATTTGGAATTGTAGGGCATTAGTAGGGCGTCAAATATTTTGCAATATTCATCCCAAGACACACACATTATATATTTGTTTGTAACCTACATCCCGTCACAGCATAGTACATACTTTTGTACATGGCTCTGGTAAGAGGATATCGCAATCCCAGACAGTCATCTTGAAAACTCAGCACAAAATCCTCCAGCATGTGAAGGCCAAATCCATTACGACGATGACATTTCCTCACAAATATAGAGTCCATCACAGGAAGTTGATATCTTCTTGAAGAATAGCTATACAAAGTGCCTACAAGGGAAACAAAAGAACACACCAATAGAAAAAAAAACATTCAATCTCTTCCATGCTGCTTTTCCCCCCTTATGGTTATGGAGCCTATCCTATCTGCCAGCCATTCCAGGGCAGATATAGACAGTAAATGCTTTTAGGATGTAGGAGGAAATCGGAGCACCCGGAGAAAACTCACGCAAGGCCGGAACCCATATATGACAGTTTATGCTCTTCAACATTTTCTAGGGCTACTTGGAGCGGTAAGGTAATCAGCATCAAAAACAGGGTGTGATGGTGGATGGTGGTTCCACATCCGTTATGAAGGTCACCTGAGTGTTTGACTGAGTAGAAGCCAACTGCTTCCCCATTACGCCAGCAAATCTTTGAATAATCCGTCCCCCCATGGCAGAGGAAGGGTAGCTCGTCTTGGGGGTTTATCTCCCTTACTCTGTAGATCAACCGATTCAGAACATATAACACTATTCTCTCGCCGACACTCTCCACCTGGGGGAAAAAGACACTATCAAATACTAGCATCTACATCAGTTGATGTACAAAACTTGACTGAAAGTTGAATATCGACCATATATGTTCGTTACAGATGACAGTGACAGAACTTTAACGACGTGACGTTTTACAAAAGTCCTTTTACCTTCAAAGTGCCGTTTCGAGTAACATTAGAGGTTTTGAGAATATCGTCTGCAGTCCACCACTTGTCCAAAAGGTAAAGAGCAACGGCATTAAATGGGTTGGAGGGAGAAAAGAGGGCCAGCGTCCTATCTTTGTCACTGGAAACATATAGAGGAACATAGCCAACACTGGAAATACCTACACTGACCTGGAGACAAAGAAGAAAGCACAAAAAATAGTATGTTCATGCTACATAATGAACATATGTGCATGAAGTTTACCTCATATTTTCAGAATCCTGCCATGACTAATTACTAGAAGATATCCAAGATCCGATCATGTGATCAGATCACGTCATTATCAGGGATCAGAATCAGGTAAAAAAAGATCAGGTTTTTATTTTTATTATTATTTTTTAAAAGTTTTAACGCATTGGCTGCCATTGACAGCGATAGGGGTCCAATCCATCTTGAATAGGGGGCTGGGGATCTGAACATCCTTACAAATTACTCATGAAAAACGGGCTGAAGCTTGCAAGCTCGTATAATTTAACGTAACCTGGTTGAAAACGTATCCACAACACTAATATATTTCATACACTATAACAATATATATCATTTCAACTTGTGTGAATAATGAGTTATTTCAACAGTTGGCAGAGTAATATTTGTACAAGATTAAAATGAACAAAATATAACCTTTGACCTGACATTTACTATAAGGGAAACAATGCATGGGTTGAACAAAAATGTGAACTTTTTCTGAGCGATAGGTTGTGTAACCTTAGTATAGTCCGAGAGGGTTATTTCTTCAAGGCCATTTGTGTTGCTGTAAAGAAGATGGTTCATGTACTTGTGAGCTGATGCTTCTAGCTGAGCCTGGCTGACATCAGCCAGGAAATCAACAGGAAACTCCATAACTAGAATACACAAACACATCAGGTTTAACATAATGAACAGTCAAATTAATTGTATGTATTCAATAGAATGGAAACCTGCAGTTAGTGTACTAGACATGACTTTCTTTGGTTCTCAGGTCATGTATGCTTTCTGTTATGCAAAGAGAGAAAATGTCTGAGTGCAGTTGCATGCGTTTGCTCAGTGAACAAACCCCCGAGGATAGGGCGCTGTGAATACCGCTCATCTGTAATGTAACTTGCCACGAATGGAATGTTTTTTTACAGTGCGCGGGTTTGTGTAGGCTTCATAACTTTAATTCATTGATGCCTAAATTTAAAAAAAGAATTAAAAAAACACTACTCAACTTTATTAAAACACTTTAAAACAGCAGCTTTAACAGGTCAAAAGTGGAAATTAAAACAGCATAAGATTTGAAATTGAATAAACCTAAACAATCAGCATTTAAAGAGCTGAGTCTCAAGCCGTCTTAAAGGTCAAGGACTAAAAATTGGTTTTAAGGCCAGTTTTAAAAGGAACGGTGAGGGGACTTTTCTAATGCTTAATGCTAATGCTTCCACGCATAGAATGATGTATTATGTATTTGTATTCGTAGGCACCAACAAGTTCTACAGAGCCCCAACAACTGAAAGGGGGATGGGCTGCACACGCGCATGAGTAAAATTGTGGGTGTGGTGTACTCTACAGCAAGTGATGAATTAATCAAGGCCCCAGGGCCCCTTAACACGCAACACATGAAAAAACACATTCAGAACGGGCAAGTTAACAACAATTATTTGCCTGTGTCCGATTTTCATATGTCAACAGGGAAAACGTTCTCAAAATGCCAAATTTTTAAATAGTTAGTTGTCAATGCTAAACAATAACAAGTCCCATGTTGGTTAACCCCTCTTTCTATTACAGAAATGATAAACAGTATAGAAGGGTGCCCTGTTTAGTGCCTGTTTTTAGAACACTTCGTTCCCTATCATAAGTAATTGAAATGTTACTTGTTGTTGTTGTTTATGGCGTCCAAATAGAACGGCACATTAAAAAAGAAAACAGTACCATGCAGAGTAATGAATTCGTTCGACATTCCCAACGAGCTCATCCCTCTTCGGTCGCTGTCCCGTACAGCACAGCCCGATATCGGACACACACAGACACGCACAAACACATACGCGTTCGACAGTACACGAACATAAACTTACCGGCGATGGCTCAAAAATCGCACACAATCGTAATAACTATTTATACTATACGAGCAGGTTTGTGAGATGGCAGGCTACAGCCGCCTGAGCCCGTTGATGCTGGAGCAATGTGCGCATGCCCCGCGAGGGGAAACCAATCCTTCGGTACTCTTATGTAACTCAACTTTAAGCTCCTCTAACTCTTTTAATACGACGGAGTATTAGGGCCAAATAAAGAAAAGAGAAAATGTGGCCCATGAAAAGAGTCAGATTAACCCTTTCCGAGACAAAACATAGAGCAATTCACTATTATTAATAATGGAATAAACATGAAGGTGTTTTAAATCATTTTATTTTCAATATCAACTATATATATATTTAAAAATAATATTTTAATAGAATTTTAATTTAAAAAAGAACTTAACGAAAATTTAACAGTATTTTTTTTCATAATATTGAAGTCTTTATATGCTGAGGGCCGAATAAATGTTCATCCAAGTTGATTGGACGCCTAGCACCGTCAATGGCAGCCTATGAGTTCAATGAGTGCCATATGAGGGTTAATCTCATGTCCACATATGTGGACACTAGGTCTCAATTATATTATTATTATTTTATAAAATATATTTTTAAATAAATAAAATTATAATTTAATACAGTCATTTGCCATCAGAGTTAAATGTGGGCTTTATAATAAACATTAAAGCAACAACAACTGCTAGAGCTGTCCAATAATTAGGATCTATTTTAATTGTTGCAAAATAATTTGAGTTTTAAGAATAATAATGAATGAATGTGGTGTTTGACATCGCGACATCCTTTTTTTTAGTATTCGTGCAGAATTTGCCTGTTTGAATTTTGTCCAACAGAGGGCACTATTTATAATTTCTAATTCGGTCGGATTAAAATGAATGAAAGACACCCAATTGATTGTCCACACTATAGAAAAAAAGGGGTTTGAATTTTTCAGACTGTAGATTAATGTTAAATCTGATATTAGACCTGTTTAGGATGTCTGAAGCTTCTTCAAATGTTTGGACTTCCTTACTGACTATCCTGCCACGCATTGCACCTTTTTTTATAAAAATACACCCGATTTGTAGGGAAGTAAATAATCAAATGCACCATGTTTCAGTTGAATGTGTCACTTGTGCGCAAGTACTGTGCAAGCAGAGGAGGAGTATGTGAAGTTATGGTGGACAGTACTCTGTTATTCAGTCACTTAGCTCATCAGTGAGGTGATGGTTGGAACTAAGGCCTGTCTGCACATACAAGTCCGCTATTGTGCTCTGACAGCTCTGGTACACCAGCACTTTCTACTTTGGTGTTTACTTAGAAAGCATTTCCACTCAGGTTCACACCTTTGGGCTATTTAAGAGATATCAATTTAAAAAAACTATTGTTTTGGAATGTGGGAGGAAACCGGAGTACCTATAGAAAAGCCACATAATACATTTCATACAATGCTACTGTGGTTTTTAGACAAAAACATGTCTGACAAAATGGAGGTGGTCTTTCATGCTTATTTTTTTGAAAAATGTGTATACCAGAACTTGATCTAAAGTATATTTTTGGCCAGCGTTATAATTTGTGAAATGTGAAAATGTTCTCATTCCACCGAGTTTACAAAACTAGTACCTAAAAAGGGATATAATGACTCTTTTAGCCCAATTGAAGTTATTTCATACTTTAACCAACTTCGGAGGACTTCATCAACCTGTAAGAGGTAAAGAAAGCTGGGAACTTTCCCAAAATACCATACTACCGAGAATGAATGATGGGTATTGTTCATTTAATACCGGCAGAAAATAAGAGGTGGGGGGCAGGTGGAAGGCGTTCGGATTTCACCTACCTCCCAAAACCCCCTCCTACAGCCATGAATTGAGTTTTTGTAAGAAGCGAGCAAAAATAGCAAGGATATCTGCAAAGCTCCTCGTGTCTAATCAAAAATCATTCATTCATAGCTGAACATACTGCATGGCCCAGTGATGTGAGTAATGTGACCTTTGACCTTACCTTTGAATGAACATATCCCAGAAGAGCCGTGGACTTGAAATTTGATGGAGTAGGAGTTCCGACTCAACTCCGAAAAGGTGACGCCCATCTTCCCTATTGCAGCTCTCTTTGCTGTCGTAGAGTTGGTAGCAGCAACATTGAATTTGGCAGCTGATAAAACACACACAGGCTTAACATTCAAGTAATATGAGGAGTGATACATTCAAAGAATCAAAATGTAGCAAGTTGTGATTAGATAAAATGTAAACATGTACAATGAATGGAAAGAAAGTGTACAGAGCATAATGGTTTGGACAATAGCGCTGACCGAATTTCCCTCCTCTGCTTTTCCCCCGTAGGCGTCTTCTTGCTCAAAAGCGACTACAATTTTGTGTGATAAAGCCCAAAGCCAAAAAGAAAAACTATCTGATGAATTAATGTTAAAGTAATCCATCAAAATGGCAGTACCTGAGCAACCAGAAGCAACAATTTGTACTATACTATTCCATACTTTTGCTCACTTGAAAAGTGATTGGCTTTAAATGATGTAATTCTTAAGTTTGGTCTCATATTCATTTTTTAATGTGAAGCCGAAAAATCTCTGGTTTTTCACTCTGTCTGCTGCCAACCCTCCCAATTAAAATGGATTAAATGTCCATCGGGATCATGAAAACATGTCCAGCATACAACACTTAGATCACACTGAACATCCACATGTCACACTAAGGTTCAAATCAAGAGGTTAGTGGGTCATTCTTGTTCAATGCTAACGTACTGTATTGCTGGGCTAATGCATGACTTAAGTTTCCATGACAACTGGTGTCTTAGGAAGCAACAATGTGAGGTCTACGACTAGCCCCATCTAAAAATAAGGTGAGTGTTCAAAATGTTCAATTATTTCCCAAATAGCTATTCATTAACATGCCTTCAAACCCGAATATTTCCGCATGCCATATTGACAACTTAGTATGTGCTAGTTGATTACTAGTTTGCTCCTTTTCTTACCGTTTGGCTTTGACTTGATAGGGCTTTGTAGTCCATAGGCAGGATTATGAATAAAGGTTTTTTTGGTGATGACATGTAAAAAAAAAAGTAATATTAAATAATAGTTAATGTAATATTAAAATCCATATTTTGACACAATGGCCAGTTTGTTTTTTTTATCTCGCAATGTGTTCTGGGTAGTGAGGTAGAAGATAATGAGCACTTACAGAAGTTCTGCCTGGAGGTGGCGTCTCTTCTGTAGGTGGTGAAGCAGCAAGCTGTCAATCTAGGAGTGCGGTTAACATCTCGTATTTCTCTTATCTTTGGGACCGGCTTTTACTTGTCCTTTGTGGGCGTTCTTTTGGGTGCTTGGTGGGTAGCGATGGTCCGGACTAAGGCGTTATTTGGATCCAGACACAGCAGTCAACGTGACATAAATTCAAGTTGATGATTAGTCTTCAATCAAATTGGTACGAGGACAAACATGTATCCACGTTTTCTTCAACTCAGCTGCTCTTGATTCAAAAGCACATCCAAATCCCCACAGTGTGGCATTGTGGGACGAATATGGCTCAACCAACCTTCACCATTGCTTCAGAACACACTGCTCACTGAGAACATGGCAGTCACAATGTATTGTTTTTACTCTGTCGACAATAACCATTTTTATGACTAGAATACCTGTTTTTAAAATTCTAACACCATCTGTTGATAGTAGAGGCCAATGGTTCTTAATCTATTTTTTATTACAGTTTGAGTTTCCTTTAAGGCAAGTTTCCATCAAGTTTATGTGAAGTACAATCTTTATGCGTGGTGGTACTGCAGTTCCATCAACTTACTTTCCAAACATTGTATCAAGATGGGGTTAACTTTGAGGTCAAATTTGTTAGCAAACCAATGACCATCATTGAGGAGCCAACGAAGTTCTGCAGCACCAAAAATGCAAACACTTCTAACGTGCGTACCAGTGCAGGGTGGATAAAAACGCCCTTCTAAGTATTGCCATTTAACAAGTCTTGTCTTACTCTTTAAGTCCGTAACATCTGGTTCAGACCTGGAAATGTGTCCTGGCACACCTGGCATCCTGATAAGGGAGGCCCAAAAATGTTCATCTGGTGAGTAAGTGTCTGCTGACCATGCCAGAAAGTCCTCCACCACTTTGTTGCTGTTTATGTAATTGACAAACTCCCACGAGAGGACAAAATACGCACTACCCACGAACACCATCATTCCATGCGGGGGAACATTTTTAGCCAACTCTGTTTTGACAGGAATACGTTTGTACTCATACGGGACATTCTTTAGTTCGTGACGAAAGCCGAAGCGTTGTTTCTTCAGTTCACTTGGGCGGGAAGACTCGAGCATGTTTCTCCCGTTCAGCTGCCTCAGCTCCATGACAAGTTGATAGTTGGACTTGAGAGGGAAATCCTGGCCGCAGAGATTGATTGCATACTTCCACTGGACCTCGGACCTCAGTAGGTCAGAGAGGCAGTTGAGATCAGCATTAAGTCTGCTGATATGGGCATATTCAACTGACTCCAGTTTTGAAGCAACAAACACATTGGGCAAACACCGAGCAAGGTTCTCCATGGCCCTAATAAATGTCGGAGGGGACTTTTGGTCAAAATGAATGCAGTAGAGGTTGTGAGGTGCATAAATGGCACGAAGAATACGCTCCACCATGGGAGCGTTTTTATGAACCACCAAGGAATAAGCCAGCGGGAAGTTGCGCTCGACCTCTGATACTAGGACACTAGCGTACCGTCTTGTTTTCATAAATACGGCACAGTCCGAGGTCAGACTCACAGTGCTCTCGTCATCCACTGGGATGGTTTTTCGTTTCATCTGGAGGGCTTTGCCTATTTCCACTGGGTCAAGCTCATAGATAGCGGAACAGTTGACGTCATATGTGGGGCTGTGAACTGCTGATTGCCTGTCATAGGTTCCAGAGGGGTCAAAGTAGATGCTCTCCCTTACGCTGACTTTGATGTAGACGAGCTTGAGCAAACACACTGCCACCAGAGACAGAAGAAACAGGAAGCACCTTTGTCTCAATTTATGTCTGTAGCAGCCACATCTTATTTTCATTCTAGAAAAAGGTTTAAAGACATGCAAAAAGAAGCATTTTAATGGATACGGATGCCTATGTGACAGTCATTAACATACAACACGTACACAGGTGTATATTTTATGTGCAAATGATATCGCATGGTTGCCTTCTCCCGCTCATTTAAAAATTATCGGAGGAACTTTCAAAACTATTTTCGAAAAACAATTGTTTTCAGATTTCAGATTAGGACAAACTGGGCCAGCGAGTGATTCTAGAACACGGTCAAGACTTTATGAGCTAAATAGTGCCACACCATGTATATGATGTCAGTTTGTGTGTTCACACATTAATGGAGGAGAATAAATGTTGCACAGGATAAGCCTGGGAGGGCGAGGCTTGGACGTGATAGACAGTTGGAGGTCTGCTTCAACACAGTCCTCCAATTGTAAGGCAATTTTCATGATTGTGGAGCTCTATGTCATATACGTTTATGACATTAATTAAGCCGTATAGTTAAAAATTATCTTCTCTTTGGCTTTTCAAATTTAAAAGAGATTTTTGTCATTTTACATGACATTAAACATTTTAAAATGAGGAAAAAGCTTGAATATAGTTTGGGGGTATACAATGCCAGAACGGTTTTGAAGGCCCTGTGCAGATTAGATTAACATAGCAACACAGGAATCTGAAATTTAACTGGAAAAAAAATCAACCAATTGTACACACAACTAGTGCTAAAATTACACTTTGTGCGTTATTAAAATGAAATTAATTTTTTTTCTATGTTTAAAATGAGCATAAATATTTCTGACAGTATTTAGGAAATGACCAAGTACTTGAAAGCACTAACTGTTTACCCTGAGCACTCTGTACATATATAGGTTATAACACCACATGAACCAAATAATTTGAAAAAAAAAGACAACAATAAAAAGGTGTAGATTAACCTTGCTCTGTAAAGATGTCCTGGAGAGTGTTATCCAAATTTCTTCAACAAGTGTGGCTGTAATGATGTGAACCTTGAATGACAAAGAAAATGTAATAAACCCGCCAGAAACTTAAATGAAAGAATTTTAAAACGGAAATGCACTTCTCCAATTCAACGGATGACAGAAAGGTCACACGAAAAGTTTCAGTGCAATACAAACATATTTGTAAAATACTCCACAACAAAGTTGAGTCTTGTACTATTACCTTGAAAGATGTCTAATGGTTGTACAGCACATTGCAAGGCGAACCAGCAGGATAAGTTCCCCATGCGTGAGGAAAGTTTAGGCAGAACAGGTAGACTGTCTGTCCCGTCCGCTATGTGTGCAGCTCCATCGTGGACTGGAAGCTGTTTAGGGTGGAGTGACGGTGGCTAGGAGCGGAAGGAAGGGTGGTAGATGGGGAAGGAGTCCCGGCAACAGTCCGCCCACTGGCCCTCACAACCACATAACTGTGTCCAACACTATTACTTCACATTCACCATGCTCTTTCTATGTCTCTTCTGTGAGGAACTTGCGTCAAAATGGCCCCTCCGCTGCACGGAAAACTCTTGCAAACTTGAAAAATTATCTCAGTCGTTTGTGTTGTTTATAACTCTTTTTTGTCTCTTTTTGTGGTGGGATATAGTTATTTAGGATTATTTCATGGGTCAGTCCAAGTGCAACTTTACACTGGTATATAATGATTAACCCAGCTAAACTAAGCCTTCCATTAACTTCATTGCAGACATCTATTATTTATACAAGTGATTCAAGTGACCATTACAGATACTACTGTAGCCTTGGATACACCTGGGTAGGGAAAGAAATGAAAGGCCACTAAATTAATTGCGTCAAGTTTTTATTTTTATTTTTCCTGGTGACTGTTATTAACGTATCATTCTGTTTCTAACCATTTGATTACCTTGTTAATGTCCATGAGAGGCAAGTCAACAAAACGTGTCTAAATATATTGTAAAGACATTTTGAAATCTTATCTTATCTATGTTGACTACTAATTATTTATAAAATGTCAATCCGGAAATCAAACAGTGACATAGATTTATGCTCAGAGATGAGGAATCCAATGAAAATTCATGTGTGTTCTTTGAGACACCTCAAATAAAATCTTGGAGCTAGTGAAGTGGTTACCATCCCAATCGTGGGTCACCCCGGATAAGCATCCCCCAGTAGTTGTCGAGTAAAGCATTTCGAATCAGCTCTTCATCAGCCACCAAATAAATTGTCTTGATGTTCATTATATGATTCCACTTGCGTGACACTGGAAGATACAAGAAATATCCATCACTACTATCTCAAAGAAAATGGCAACAATTCATCTGTTCATCAAAACTTTTCAGAGGCAGACATGATAAAGAGAGGAAATGATGAAATCTCCACTTCAATAGCTGCTGCACATTGCAATTATTTTGAGTTGTTCAGAAGGAAGTGGACAAGACAGGAAGTGTGTTGATGTCAGAATGAAACTTGTCAGCAGATAGTAGTGACAACTGACCTGTTATAACCGTTTCCGGAGTAGAACTAGTGCTGCCATGTTGCACAGTCGTTTCAGAGCATTTTGATTCAGGCCTTTTACCGCGAGGATGGGACAAACACTTTTCATGGAACATCCTCTGGTAAAGGACAAAGAAAGGAATTTAAAACCACTAATTTGCACACTCAATCGTTGTAAAATATTTATCAATAATGGGAGTGAAACCCCGAGCTGATGAAATACCATTCAACAATAATGTCGCATTTATAAAGTCCTCTTCAGTTTTCATAAGTACATCAATTCACTGGCGTGTGTACACACACACTAATGTCTACGTGCAATTGTTAGGAATGGGACAGCAGCAGAGATGGTTAACTATTTAACAAGTTGGCTAACCTTGTCCTGGACACACGAATGACTGGGACTAACTGGGATGTTGTCATCAGTGACAGAGTGCAGCTGAAGCTCGGGAGAAAGGCTGTTGTTAACAAAACCATCGCTTTGCAAACAGCGTCCCTTAGTGGACAAAAAGAGTAGCGTAAGTATATGCTGACCACATTTCGGATAATGAGCATGGTGCCATAGCAGAAATCACAGCAAGATTTAGAAACCTTCAAAGGAGTTGAATAAGGTCAACAGCCCTCACCTTGAAGAAAAACTTTACAACATTTTGGCTTGAAATTGTCACTTTTTGCATAAGCGGGCCTGGTGAGTCTTGCACTGCTTGACTGATATGACTGGTTGGGTGAATGGTGAACTTTGTAGTATTGTCGTGCAATTGTATCAAATCACGTTGCTTCTCAAGGATGGCTACTATGTTCCGTTGTCTTGTAGCAAGGGAGATAAGTTGAATTCTTACCAGACTTTGACTTTTGGGTGAAGACATACTTCTGTGTTAAAAAAACAACAACACATTTTTGTAAAATGACAGCAAAAAAAAAAAAAAAATCACAGATGTGACCAGGCACCATGAAATGAGTCAAATAATAAAAAAATACTACCATCTTAGCTTTCCAAACATATACGTATTGTATTAAGCCCATGACATCTCATCTCTGAGAAATTGTGAGTTAACGTGTAAGTGTATCGTGTATCTTGCAATTCCAAAAACCGGAAATGTCATTGAGGCTATGCCATGTCAAAAATATTTTAAATGACACACAGTATTTGGACTCACTAGTGACATAAAACCAAAAGTAGAAAGAGTTCTTGACTGGTGTAACAGGGAAGGATTTACAGAAAACTGACTTGTATTTGTTGGTGAGCTGATGCTTCTCCAAATGTTGCCTGGCAAGGACTTCGGTTACTGCAGTAAGAATCTCTGTAAATGCTTTGTAATATCCGACTGTAACAAAGTAAAACAAAAATGACACAATTTCTTGCTTACTTTAAACATTGTAATATTTTGTAACATAGTTGAGATAGCATTAGCAGTAATATCTGTGATTGTTGTTACAAAAAAAGTACAGATGAACACTATTGTTGTTTTCAACTGCAGTTCTACCTCCATCTTCAGGTCCCGTCATAGTCCAGGTAGATATTTCCACTTGCTTCTTTGCCACATCCTTTAAAATCTTTTTTATGGCCGTGGATTGTTTCCACTAGGGGAAAGAAAAGGGGAAAATATGCTAATAAGTCAGTGAAGACCCCCGCAAACCAAACGATACAACAACTTATCACTATCAATATAGCAACTCTATCTTGCCTCAGTGATTAGAGTTTTAACTAAAGCTCACATAATCAGTTGTGGTGCCAATCTTTCTCATTGGAAATTCCGCAAATTGTATGGCTCTGTCTCCATCTGCTGATTGTCTGGCAGGTATAATTGTTGCTGTGTCACTTTGAGTGGAACAGATGCTTAAAAGGTCAAGCGGTTGCTCACGGCAGGGAGCCTCAGTGGGAATTTCACCTTGAGGTAAAAAGACAATTGTTGGACCCTCAATCAGGTTAGAAGGCACTGATTGTGATTGGTAAAACGATGGATGAGATTTTCACCATGCTGGACTGGAATTGAGGATGATGCCAACAGCAGCTCTTTTATGTCCTCTCGCTCAGCCATGTCAAGTGCACAGACGCCAAGTTCATTCCTGTCACAAGGCTTTGAGCCATGCCAGAGGAGAATCTCCACTACCTGCATAACACATACAGAACATACACATTTCTTGGGGAAAATTCAAATATACACTCCATTCATTTGTCCTATTCACCTGATAATGTCCACATGCAACAGCATCATGTAAAGGGCTGGTGCCATCATGGTTTGTAGCATTGACATTAGCTCCAGCATTCAACAGCTCCTGGACCACCTCCACATGACCCTCTTTGCAGGCCTCATGGAGAGCTGTCCCGCCTGAAAAAAAAGGGTTGAAAACAGATGGTAATGAAATGACAAATAAAAAACAAAATAGTCAGGGACAATGTTCCCTCTAAGCTGCGCGCGTGCGCAATTGCGCACTACTCTCGTCTTCTCTGCGCACAGCAAATCATATGGAGCGCACAAAATAAAATCCCTTTTTTTTTTTAGCTGTGAGGCCAACGCGCGAAGCACTCATCCACAGGGCCGCCCATTCTTATATATTAATCATTACATTTTATTATTACTGAATCATTTATGTGTAGTAGACATACACCTGCTTATGGCAAGTGTGATACTGGTGTGTGCCCATAGCGAGTAATGATGATGTTGCTCACACCGGTACTCAGTGTGCTCAGGGAGGTTGTCTTTCTGCCCAGACAAACAAAAAATTAGAGGGAACATTGGTCAGGGAATATTTATTCTAAACCAACCGGCATAATCTTCCATGTTTACGCATATCCCGTTTTGAAGGAGGGCTTTGACACAAGCCACATCTCCTCTTCTGCATGTTCTGTGAAGAACCGTTTTGTCTTTGCATTCTCTCCTCTGAAGTTGTCTTCTGCGAATCATTTTCCCATTTTCTGGGACGTTTTCTGAAAACAATGAAACGTTGAGTAATAGTACGTAATGTACTATAAACACGTATGCATCTCAAATGTGGGTGTTTGGTTATGACTTACCGCCGCTTGCAACACACTCTGTCAAGTTTCTCCATTCCGTCCCTGAAGGGGTCTTCACGAGACTTATTGATGACTTATTTTCCTTCACCTTTGCAATGGTTTGGAGAGATGAATGATGTATTTCAGATTCTGCATGTATTCCTCTTCCTCGGATGGGTTCCAAGTCATGTAACAGACTTATAGAGTCATCACTGGATGTCTCATATTCCTGATTGTAGCTGTCAATCCTTTCCCTTTAACAGAAAAATGTCAAATGTTGGCCACCTAAAATTTGAGGTTGAGGGCTACAATGCTACCAGTAAAAAAATGTTAGTCTGGGGCTCTGAATTACAAAACATAAGGATAACCAACCAATGACTATATATCTTGTAACAATGAGCCAATTAATACATCCTACTCACCCATTTGTGAAACCATTACTGATGACTGGGTCAGACATGTCACAATCTTCCTGCTATTCTTTTAGTCCTGGAAAAGAAACATTTACAACTTCAGCAAAATAGATATAAGGACAATAAACTACGATAAACTGTCACATGTCTCAAATTTTGCAGCTAAAACGTTTGATGCACAGAAGAGGAAGAACCAGCTAAAATATATTTCTTATATAGAATCAAGTTTTACATTTCTTTGTGCAACATTTGAGATATTGTAAATGATCACAAGGACAGCGTAATTACTGTGGGAAATGCTTTATTGAACGACCTTGAATATGTTCTTATCAAGGAAAAATGAACAATAATACAATGAGTGAGAGTAAAACTACCCAAACTAATGGGATCTAAAATGAACAACTGATGTTGATTCCCTAAAACATTTAGCTCTCAGGAGATAATACTATCTAGAAGCAGAAAAATCAGCCATATAAACAATGCTTCAGGGTTAGCAGAAATTTTGTGTGGCGTAAATACTCCAGTCCTCTGACTCAGAACTCTCTCCCAAGTAATTAACAGTTTGGTCACTGTCTGTCTCTTCTCCTGGAAGATCTTGAGTCAGGCTGTTATTGTCCTTTGTTGAAAGTAGCTGGCTTGCTGGAGGCGGAGGAACAATTGCAGGAACACATTTAAGCTTGTTAGCAAGAACTTGATTATACTTGCGCATATAAATACCACTAGTCAAGGTCTTCGGATTTCCTCTGGGTACTTCAGTTTGGTTTTGTTTTGATTGATCAGATTCTTTATTTTGGACATCTTCTCCCTGTCACAGAAGAAGAAAAAAGTTCACATTCGACATATGCAATGATCCGGCGTTTTATTTAAGATGACAGCTATGTGGATTTGTTTATTCTGATAAAAACCTTCCAAATTTATAAATCCCCATAAGGTGTTTTTTCCCTTAACCAACTCAATTTATAATTTTATATTACTATAACCAAAAGATAATAGATCATAAGGAGACACATCGTAGAGGAACACTTGTCGTTTCGCCGATAAACATCATGGGAGATGTAGTTCTAAAATAAGGTTACAACTAGTATTGTATTATTTTCATTTTATCAGAGACAATGAATTATGAATGGTTGGATCATTATTAAACATCAAAATACATGTTTGTCACTAGAAATAACTCTTGACGGACAACTTTGACAATATTTGCAATATGTGCATTCTGGGTAATCTTAGGTTTTGTTTTTAGGCACCTGTACTTGACAGGAAGGTCTTTCGATGATTCCAAAGGTAGTTTGTTCCTCTTTGGCTTTGAACTGTTGCTCTTGATGTTTTTGAAGCAACTCGACTATCTGTAGTCAGAGAAAATGAGTAGTATTGAACAAATGGGGACAAAAACATTCCTTTATATTAGTATTTTTAATTACCCTTTTATTGCCAAATGTGATCGCTTCATGCAACGGTGTAGCTTTGTTTCGTGTTTCAATGTTGACCAAAGCTCCAGCATTAACCAAACAACAACAAGCCTCATACTGATTCCGGACAGCGGCTTCGTGTAGGGCTGTTCGTCCTGGAGGCAAGAAAACTGAAAGCTTCAAACAAAACAAAAATGCTTTAGACAGTTTGAGTTTACACTGCATTTTACCTGTATTGTCAGTTCTATTGACATTTGCTCCAAGCTTCAGTGTGTCTTTCAAAAGCTGAATATCGGCCTTGAGTACAGCTTCATGGAGCAAAGTCTCGCCAAAGCGATTTCTACGATTCACAAATTTGATTCTTTTGGCTGTGCATGTAAAAAAACAAAAAAACAAAGCAAAACAAAAACATTTCAAAAGGCGGTCATACATTTCAGTAACCTCTTAAATAGCCATTCTAAATGGAAGTCAGAGAAATAAAATATATATAAAATACTAATGCTTTAGGAAACTAGTGCACATTGTGCACATGCAATATTGGCAATTGAAATGAAGGAATAGTAAATAATATGCAATAGAGGCAATTGCACGAATACAATGTAATAATGTATAATTGTCAAACCTGTCTGTGTTGTTGGTATTTTTTTCTTACGAGCAGGTGCAGTTGTCTTTATTTTCTTTTGAACATTTCTGTAACAGACAAATGATTAAACTGGGAAATATAAAAGTCATGAATCTGCCACATTATGGTATCATATTTTTGAATCCATTACATGGTTGAATTTGAAAAAACTAAACAAAAAAACAGCACTTTACCTTGCATTCCTTGCCATGCTCCTTTAAAAATGTTGGTGTGTGAATGAATTCCTGTGAGATGATGGACCTGTCACTAACTTGGAGCCACTTTTGTGGAAATAAAACAGTGTAAAATCGAAACACACCTAACGAGATTATTTCAGGGTATGGGAGAACTCAAAATTGGTCACGTAAAATTCTAAATGACGAAAGATATTTTCATCTTTACTTTATTCAAATTCACTTTTTGAAAAGAAAAATGATCTCGTTCATTTGGAGTAAATGATTTTCTCGGCTGTGTAAAATTGACTTTCCGCTCTAAAGATTGATTTCAATTAAAAATCAGCAAATATTAAGACTAAATATTGATTGGTCACTGTTAAACTGTACTGTAGAAGTTTTGACATATTTAGAGTTGATTTATTGTCATAAACGGTGTTGACTATGTTTTTTTCATGAACAACTGCATTCATTCTTAAATTGTGTAATAAATAGTAAAATTAATAGGTTGACAGCTGTACAATATGGTGTCCATATTGTACAGCTGTCTACCTATTAATTTAATTAGTTTAATATTCATTAATTTCGGCGATGAAGCCCCCCAAAAATGCAATTTGGCAGTAAAACAACTTATAATAATAATGGGCTAAGACAAGTAAGGCCTACTGTTTACAAGGTAGTTTTGGCTAAAAGTTGTCAGGATAAGCATTTAAAAAAACGAATGAATGTTACCATATTAAACACATTTATGGAGACTATGAAATTACCATAGTAATAATTTACAATAACATCATAACAACAAGTATTATTCATGTCAGCTAGCTTCCTAGCTTAACGCAAATGTGCAGTCTTAAGTGATTTGCTGTAACGTTTTTTCTCATTAAAAAAAAAACTATAACATGGAATGTATTGGTAAGACTATGAGCTGTAATTACCTGTAAAATCTCCGGTGTCCTGCTTATAGTAGAATTAAAGTCAATTGTTTTTGTCGAAAACTGTCAAAACAAGCATATGCATAACATCCACTTTGCTAGTACAGTGACGTCATTCCAGTGGCGCGCAAATACTATTTAAAGTACTAGCTGCTTATGCACAAGAGGAAAATAATCTCCCTGCTAAACAGCAAAAGTGTTTAACGTAATATTTGATTTTTTTAAATTAATTTATCGACATCTGTAGGTAACTAAACAAGTCAACATGAAATGTGGTTCCACTGCGAGATAATTAAGGGTACGTAGAATAGCAATAAGGATCCCTAGAAAATATACAATGGAGAGACTTGCATTGTTTTGCATTGAATTTTAAATGTAGCAAAACCGGGTCTTCCATCAGAAGAATCGTATGCTGAGCTGGTCTGACGCAGATATCTGAGCGCAGTGGTTCGATGAGGCGTCCTCGCGCGGGTCCCGCCCACTTCGGCGTCACCTTGGAAACGGGGCGTGGAATACGCGTCACCGAAAAAGGTGAGCGTTGTGATTGGCTCAGCCCTCGTATGATGCAGTAGCGTGCCATGGTTCCATGTGGCCTCGCTTAATTGCAGAATCGGCTCAAGTTGGTGATGGGAGCGATTTTGCGAGAGGCAAGTCCGGCCCACCCGCTCGCCCCTTGACTTGGGCAACCTTGATCGTTAGATCGTCGCCACATTCCACCCTCACTTCCTCTTCACCCTTCTGCACTGTCACAGGTAAGACCCCGTTTTAGATCTTGAAAGATTTCAGACAAGGGGACGTCTTCTACTGCTTGTATTTTTGTCAAACTGTAACATACTTTGTAAATGTATTTTTGTTGTTGTTGGGATGAATCAAAGATTCACCAATGCTTTTGAAAACACTTAAAAGGAATACTTGATGACGAATACTGTACTGCATATATTTATAGCATAAACAGTTATAGATATGTGCGAGTTAAGTTAAAGCCTGGACTGCTTTAAAGTAGAAGAAGAAACTATTAATTTAAAAAAGATATATACATATATAAAGTGAAATTATTGCTGTGATTGTAATGTATCCATTTCGTATTTAATTCTAATTATTTCAAATGAGTGAACTAGTTGATGTACAACCACAATTGCGATTTTGCACCTAAACAAGTGGTAGACTCAGGCTATCATGTTTATATTTATAGGCTGTGGTAAATAAAATTATTACTCTAATTCCATACTGTTGGTAATTGTGATGCAATTTTTGAATTATGATTATGATCCATCGATCCGGATCAATACATCGATTGGATGAGCAATGATGCAATCAAATTGACATGCAAAACATTGCTCAACGTCGTCATCTTTTAAATAATCGCTTTTGATTAAAAAAAACTGTTTTCATTAAAATGTACTGGATTTTGCTCTTAAAATGTTGTGCTTTTCCTATTTTGGTTTGGAACAGCCCTCCGCCATGCTGACCCATCTGTTCCGCCTTCACGGCCTTGTGGTGGCCTCCCATCCTTGGGAGGTCATTGTGGGCACCGTCACCCTCACCGTTTGCATGATGTCTATGAATATGTTCACCGGAAATGACCAGATCTGTGGCTGGAACTTTGACTGCCCCAAAACAGATGAGGTCATTCTGCCTTACAATTGTTTGCAAAAAGACACCCACTTCTATTTGGGAGTCCGTAACCTTATTGTTTGATTATTTTTGTGCAACCGTTTTTTAAAAACTGCTTTTAAATTCTTTTTACAGCAAATTCTGAGCAGCGACATTATCATCCTGACCATTACACGATGCATTGCTATTATCTACATTTACTTCCAGTTCCAAAGTTTAAGACAATTGGGATCCAAATATATTTTAGGTATGACATTTGTTGCTAATAAACAGAGTGATACCTAAAACTAGTATTGTATGTGATTTTTGGACTCCTTTCTTTTTAGGTATTGCAGGCCTGTTCACAATTTTTTCCAGCTTTGTATTCAGCACAGTGGTCATTCACTTCCTTGATAAAGAACTAACCGGCCTCAAGTAAGATTTTTTTTAAACTTTACTGCTGTATAAATGTTTTAAATTAGAGAAAATTCAACAATTTTACAGTGTTTTTCCGTATCTTCCAGTGAGGCGCTACCTTTCTTTCTACTTCTGATTGACCTGTCCAAAGCTTGTGCTCTGGCCAAGTTTGCCCTCAGCTCCAGTTCCCAGGTAAAAAAAATGTGTGCAATGGAACCCATGTAAAATGAATAGTAAGTGATATTTGCTATTATTTTAACATGTTTTTTTTGTCTTCAGGAGGAAGTCCGTGAGAACATTGCTCGAGGTATGGCAGTACTGGGACCAACATTTACCTTAGATGCCCTGGTGGAGTGCTTAGTGATCGGAGTGGGAACCATGTCAGGTACGATATCGCCATCGGGGAAGAATCTGATTGGTTATCATCATGTGCGATGCGGTCCTTGAATGATTAGGTCTATCTGTAGAGAGAAAACAAAACGAAAACCATAAACATGTGTACTCATGGAGTCTGCTTTCCCAGAAATGTTCAACTATTTTGTAACTGTGTATATATTGCAGGTGTTCGACAGTTGGAAATTATGTGCTGCTTTGGGTGCATGTCTATTTTGGCCAACTATTTTGTCTTCATGACGTTCTTCCCTGCATGTGTGTCACTGGTGCTGGAGGTAAGAGTTTAGTTTATCCAAGCAGGCTCTTTTGTACTCCCAAAGTTTTCCGTTTGATTTCAATAGTTTATCTATATCATTTCCTGTAGGTGTCCCGTGAGAGTCAGGAAGGCCATCCCATTTGGCAATTGAGCCACTTCTCCCGGGTGCTGGAAGAAGAACAGGATAACAAACCAAATCCCGTCACTCAGAGAGTCAAAATAATAATGGTAATTGCTCTCTTTACAGCATTTTTTGTTTGGGTTTGATTCTTTCATTGTCGTTTTTCTCCATTCCGAGAATGTGTGTGATGTGTTTTGCATCTTGTTTGTCTGCAGTCTCTGGGCCTTGTTATGGTTCATGCCCACAGTAGGTGGATTGCTGAGCCCTTGCTGTTCAATGCTACAGGTGGAATTCCACTGGGTGGCATGGACGAATCGCACCTCTCACCCAGAAGGATCGAACCAGAAATACCCCTGTGGCACTTTTACCTCACAAGGTACCAAAAGTGGACGTGAATTGCTAGAAACGGCGGTGTTTACATTTTTTAGCCGTGGAGAAGAAGTGTGATTTCAAATGTTTTCCTTTGCTGACGCAATGTTTTCCCACAGAATGATCACCATGGACGTTGAGCAGGTGATCTGTCTGGCCTTGGCTCTGCTGTTGACGATTAAATACATCTTTTTCGAGCAAGCGGAGACGGAGTCTTCCCTATCAATAAAGAATCCGATCACAATGTCCGGCCAGTCCGTGGCTCCGCGACAGGCCTCGGAAACATGCTACAGGAAGGAGCCTGCTCTTGTCCAATGCCCACCAACTTCTACCAGTTTGCCTTCTACCACTCCACCCAACAAGGAAGATATAGGTATGCTGCTGCTCAATTATAATCAGAGAGCATTCTTCAGTAAAACTTTTACTCTTATGGCGCAACAACGACAATTCTTCAAACTCACTTCTTTCAATCGTTTCTCCAGATGAAGTCATCCGGCCCCTGCTTGTTTCTGTCAATGATTCTGGGTCTATTAACATCTCCAATCTTGATGAAGAAGAAGGGAAAAAATCTGAAATCACAGAAGCACAGCTTCTGCCTCCATTAAAGCCTCGAAGCCTTGATGAATGTACGGCTATTCTCAACAATCCAGAGGTAAGAGACCTCTACTTGACCCCGTACAGTCTAGGTCAAAAGTTTTGAGAGAATTTCTCCTCCTACTGAATGGTAAAATGGCTCATTTGATCTGAAGTAAATCCCTTACACAAATGGCGTGTTTTGCAGCAAGGGGCTCGTTTTCTGAGTGACGCTGAGGTGATCATGTTAGTCAATTCGAAACACATTCCGTCTTACAAACTGGAGGCCGTCATGGAAACACCCGAGAGAGGCGTGGCCATACGTCGACAGATGATCTCCGCGAAGCTCCCCTCGCCCACTGCACTCTCGACGTTGCCGTTTACTGATTACGACTATTCCAAGGTGAGGTCGATCAGCTGCGGTTAGCAAAAGTCTGCTGTATTTCCTATTTGACATCGCTATGAATTTGTCCTCCAGGTTATGGGCACCTGCTGCGAGAACGTAATTGGATATATGCCTGTACCGGTGGGCGTGGCTGGGCCGCTACACCTGGATGGAAAGCACTTCCAAGTTCCCATGGCAACAACAGAGGGATGCCTGGTAGCCAGCACCAATCGGGGATGTCGAGCAATTGCGGTAAATGTTGTACTGTTTGTTTAAAGCGTAATTAAGTGGCATGATTTAGCTTATCGGAATTTTTGCACTATTTAGAGAGTTGAGAGTTCACCTGAGCTAAAGAATTTCGATCTATGTCTTTGTAGCTTGGAGGTGGAGCCAGAAGTTGCATCCTGGCTGACAGTATGACCCGAGGACCCGTGGTAAGACTTCCTTCTGCCTGCCAGGCTGCGGAGGTCAAAGCTTGGCTAGAGAGCAGAGATGGTTTCCAAGCCATTAAAGAAACCTTTGACAACACCAGCAGGTAAAACCCGAGCTTGCTTGTTGGCATTTACATGCATTGCGTTGGCAAAAACGAGTCACACGTGTGGTTGTTTTGTGGCAGGTTTGCTCGTCTCCAGAAGCTACTGGTTGGTCTGGCTGGTAGAAATCTGTACATTCGTTTTCATTCAAAGACAGGGGATGCAATGGGAATGAATATGATCTCAAAGGTGAGAGGTTCATGAAGTCAGTGATCATTTCCCTACATTGTTTAAAGTTGTGTATCGGAATGAAACATAGTGTTTCGCTCATTCTAAAAGTGTGTCGGTTCCTGTTGCAGGGTACTGAGCAGGCTTTGAGCAAGCTTCAGCAACACTTTCCAGAGCTGCAGGTTTTGGCTGTCAGCGGGAACTACTGTACCGATAAGAAACCAGCTGCGATCAACTGGATCGAAGGAAGAGGAAAATCGGCAGTCTCCGAGGCTACCATCCCAGCCAAAGTGGTCAAAGAGGTACGTTTAAATGCACCCTGATTTCAAATATGTGCGTCTAGTAACTTTGAACCTGCACACTTTGGGGGAATTCTTTCATTTGAATTGGTTTCATTTTCTTTCTATCATTTCAGCATTATATTTATTAATAAACAATGTTTAGAAAAACAATTAAAATATATATTTATATTCGTACTTATGTTACTAATCACTTCAGATTTTGAAGACCTCGACGGCGGCTTTGGTGGAGGTGAATATCAACAAAAACCTGGTGGGTTCCGCTATGGCTGGCAGTATTGGTGGATTTAACGCACATGCAGCCAACCTGGTAGCTGCCATATACATTGCCTGTGGACAGGTAGTAAAATTCTCCTTGTGCTTAGTATTTTGATGGCATTCCTAGTTATACATTAAAACGTGTACTTCAGGATCCCGCTCAGTCAGTGAGCAGCAGTAACTGCATCACCCTGATGGAGGCATCAGGTCCTACAGGTGAAGACCTTTACATCAGCTGCACCATGCCCTCTATAGAGCTCGGCACTGTAGGGGGAGGAACCAACCTTCTTCCCCAGCAAGCTTGCCTTCAGGTAGGCTCGCATGATATGACCATATATATCATTTCAGGCGGCGCAATTCGCCAGACGATCATTTAAGATGATTTTGTTTCGTTTTTTTCCCTCGTTGAAAAAGTAATGGTGCCTTAGTTTGTACTTACGCGTGATTCAGATGGTGGAGTGGTTCAAAATCTTTGAGTCAGGCATTTTGTTTGGACGTGTGCCCAGATGTTAGGCGTGCAGGGGGCCAGTGAGGCTTGTCCGGGGGAGAATGCCAGGCAGCTCGCCAAGGTGGTTTGTGCCACTGTGCTGGCTGGGGAACTGTCACTCATGTCTGCGCTGGCTGCTGGCCACCTGGTCAAGAGTCACATGACACATAACAGGTAAGCGTTCATTTTCCTCTTTTGACCGAAGTAAATGACATAACTATTGAAATGTTTATGTTAAATTTAGTTGAACTAGAGGAAGTCAATCTACTGAGAGGGATTGCTGAGAAAAAAAGAAAACGAAATTGTAGGTAGCCCATGCTTAATCCGTTCAATTCTGTCTTTAGATCCAAGGCAAATCTCCAGGAGAGTGTGGGAACTTGCACCAAGCAAGCCTCATGAGCAGAAAGGCAGCATGGTACTTGAACAGTATGCGTGAATACAGGAGTGAAATAACTGCAAAGTGATTTCAACAGCAGTATTTGGTCTGGTTTTGCCAATTTCTGTTTCTTCTCAACAGTCAAGCAACTTTTGTTTTCATGTGAATGGAGGTCTTCTAAACCCGTCTCACAATAAATGCACAAAGAAAGTAGCATCCAAAAGTTAACTGTGTGAATGTTGAGCGTTGGTGGGTTACACATAATGTACATAGTATTGTATCATAAATGTAAGAAATAAATCCTTTGCTATTGTACCATGCACTATGGACAAAATTGGATGCAACCTTGAAGGACCTGCATTGTTTAAAAGCGGTTAGTACATTTTTCTTGGATCATTATGTGGAAGAAGGCCCTCTGAATAGGCAAATGTTCCATTTCACATGGTCTGCTAAACTGGTAATGACACGTGGTTCTTGTGAATGGGAACAAAGACTTTTGGATTGACTTGGATGCTGCAAACGATTGGTTACATTTCTTGATGCCTTAAAACAAACCAAAGACTGATTTGCCCAGGGTCTGCAAGACCACTGAGTAGCACCATGTTCCTCCCTAGGAACAATAAATGTTTTTTAAAGACATTTTGTCCACTGGAATTATTTAAATACATAAGGATTTAGAATGAGCTAAACAATAGATTGTAAGACTTTTACAAAGTTTTTAACTGAACACTTAATGGATTCCTTTTAAAAATACTCAAATCATTTTGAAAGCGGCATAAAATCTCAAAAAGTGTTCAAATCGAGTCTGAGAATTTGATTCGACACTTTCGACACTGTTTCCCTGCACAATCAAAGGTTTCTATGGTCACATTCCTAACACTCAGACAAAAAGTAAGAGATTCAAAAGGTAAATGAACAAACGCTTGAAATGTGTTAACATGAGACTTTTCAATCTGATGTTGCCACAAGAGGGAGCTTGCATCTTGGAAAATAAAGGGACGCATTGCTGGGTTGTCTGCCAGAATTCATCCAGTAACAATGTAAACCTAACCATGATGACTTTACTATATTGGCTTAAAGGTTATGTCATGATCAAACAGATGACAGTGTTAAACTACATTTAAAATGAAACAGGATTTTGAATGTTAAAATGTTTTTGCAGTGCAACTAGGCAAAATCCAAACGTTAGTACTCATTTTCCCAATACTCCTGATTCCAACTCTGTACAGTGTAATGTATTATTAAAATTCTGGGCATTTGTATATATACGTGTGTATAGACATACCCTGCAATATTTGTACTATGAGGCACATCTGACTACAAGCAACACCCGCTAAATTTCACAAGAAAACTATATTTGTTCATACGTAAGCTGCACTGGATTGTAATCCACTAACGTCCACATTGTACTAGGAAATATACCAAAAGTCGTGCAGCTATCTTATTAACTAGTGAACATTGTCTACCATTTGAAATAACATAGCCTAGTCAAAATGACCTTCATATGAAAGACAGTGGCTCAAAGCATGCAAATGTTGAATTTTTGAGACTTCTAAGCACAGAGTGCCTGTTTCATGGGTATTAATGACATGTCGGGTGAACAGGGGTGAAAATTAGGGGGCCTATAATTGACATTGTTAACTTGTATGAAAAAAAAATCTGTTTTTTTCCCAATGAATCCAATTACGTAGACACTTTACGTTGGAATGAGCTTGATAAAGATAGTCTTTCTAATATACTATTTTTATTAATTTATTTTTACTGGCCAGTCTACTCCTATGATGTTCCAAAATAAAGCATTTTAGTTTAGTTATGCCACCCCGAGAATTTAGGGTCTCTATCACCCCTCACCGAGTCATCCCTTGTTTTTTATTTTTTGGAATGAGCCTCAGCCTATCGTTATGCATACTTTGATGAATACTTGACTTGGTTGGAAGGGTCATATAAGTGTAGGTCATACAAATATACTCACTACTAGGCTGCAGTTTGACCCTGCCTTGTAGCTTTAAGAAGGAGGTGGGGAGCGTCCCAATGACGCACGACGGAACCCAAGAAGATGCTTCAAAACTCCAGGCAGGCCCACAGCCAGTTTGCGTGGTGACCACCGACTGCTTGAGACCATCCGGGCTGGCATACAGTTTTAGAAGACCATTAGAACCACATTCCAGGAGATTCCACTGAAAATAAAACATGAACTTTTGAAGATTTTTTTTTCTTCCTCCAACAGATAAATGATAAATAAACTATAGTTTCAGGTCGGAAGGCACTGCCAAGTGGAGCCTTTGGTGGGGGGTTGGGGTGGGGGGTTCCACACACACACTCACTCACACACATACGCACACACATTCATTCACACAGTTGAGCCTCTCGGTTAATTTTTTTTCTTTTTTGGGGGGTGACTTTAACAGGTCGGGTCATGTCACTCGTGACTTCACTGCGTGCTGTGCTGCTCTTTTTGATCTCGTGTACACGAGTCGCGGCGACACAAGACACTGGCGATGAGATACGAGTGATGGCATTTTTGCCCCAAAATGACAGCTACCTTTTTTCCTACGCGAGGGTCGCCCCGGCGATCCGTTACGCGCAGCTCAAGCTGAAGACGAGCGGAGCCCCTCACTCCGACCTCCGCTTCAACGTCCACTTCGAGAAGTCCGATTGCGTCAACGAGGCCGTCTTCAGTTTGGTGGACAAGTCGTGCGAGGAGAAGCCCGACCTGATTCTGGGTCCGGTGTGCGAGTACGAGGCGGCGCCTGTGGTGAGGCTGGCTTCCCACTGGAATATTCCGGTCATCTCGGCAGGTGCCCTGGCCGCCGGTTTTAGCGACAAGAAGAGCGAATACTCCCACCTCACCCGCATCGCGCCGTCCTACGGGAAAATGGCCGAGACCTTCAGCGCGATCTTCGGCCACTTCACGTGGAAGACAGCGGTGCTCATCTACGAGGACGACAAAGAAGAGCAGAACTGTTACTTCACGGTGGAGGGGATTTATCATCTCATGACGGACCTGACAATCAAAGCCTATGCTTTATCCCTCCAAGAGCCGCTGGACACTGACGACATCATCCAAAGCATGTATGACAGTCAAGGTAATGCAGCAGAAATAAATGGCAGAAATGATCTTATTTGTCTTCTCAAAAGAAAATCTAATCAAAACTTTTCTTACAAAACTAGATGCCAATCGCTGAATGTTTACACTGCAATAGATATTACCCATCTCATCTCATTTTCTGAACCGCCTTTCGCGAGGGGTGCTGGAGCCTATCCCAGCTGACCCTGAATTGGTGGCTAGCCAATCGCAGGGCACAAAGAAACAAACAACCATTCACGCTCACACTCATACCTAGGGGCAATTTAGAGTGTTCAATCAGCCTACCATGCATGTCTTTGGAATGTGGGAGGAAACCGGAGTACCCGGAGAAAACCCATGCAGGCCCGGGGAGAACATGCAAACTCCACACAGGTCGATCGACCTGGATTTGAACCCGGTTCCCCGACTGTGAGGCCGACGCGCTAACCCCTCGAGCCGCCGGGCCGCCCGCAACGGGCATTACATGTATGGTTTATCATTTTTTATCCATAGTCATTCATTTTCTGAACCGCTTATCCTTGCAAGTGTTCACGGGGGTGCTGGAGCTTATCCCAGCTAACTACGGGCCAGCCAATTGCAGCGCACAAGGAGACGGATGACCATTCATGCTCATCCATACGAAGTGGCAATTTAGAGTGTTCACCTAGCCTACCAAGCATGTTTTGGGGATGTAGGAGGAAACACAAGTACCCGGAGAAAACACACACACAGGCCAGGGGAGAACATTCAAACTCCACACAGTGAGGATGGAACCCTCGACCCCAGAACTGTGAAGCCCACGCGCTAACCACTCGGTCACCGGGCCACCTATTTATCATTTAAAATAACTTTAAAAGGACTGTTAAACAATCACATTTCATTGAAAAAAATAACATATAAAAACTTTTGGTTTTACTTGTATTCAAAAGCATGATCGTTGAAAATAGATTTTAATGGTAGGAAAATATGACATTTGTTTTATCTCAAGACGTATATTTTTTTAAAGCTTAGTTTGCCAGTCAGAGCCTCTCACAACTCTTCCCACTGGAAAATGGAAGTACCTTATCTCTCCAGTCCAGGTCAGATAACCATAAAGTGAATGCAATAGAGCATGCGCGGTCCCAAAAAAAGAGATAGTGAAATTGAATGAGTCAATGTGTATTTGTAGCAGGGAAACTAGAGGGTGCTCTTTGCTCCCTTCCCTAATTTAGTTAGATGTTATGTACTTGACAAGGAATGACTGCAATGTGTGAAGTCGTATCTCTTGACTCCAAAATCGAATTTTAACTGCCACAGTCAAACTTGAAACTTAGTAGCTAACTATTTGATCATTTTGGAGAGGTTATCTTTGACAGTTTTGGGGTCTGTGTGAGAAAAGCTATATTTCATAGGCCAAATGACCTATTCTAAAAATATATTATTCAAACCCATTTCCCTCTGCACTGTTCCAACCTTCTCTGCGACTCTTTCATGCACTCCTGGAAGGATTCTTTGGGGATTCCACTTGGCTCATTCATCCACATTATTTAAGCGGCAATATCACTCTCACACGGAAACACCTTTTTGATTGGGTACAATTGCTGATATAATGTATAAACAAACTGATTTTCCTATTGTGAAGTCCAACTATTGAAAGTAATACGTAAAACTGATATAACCTCACTTGATGAATGTAACTACCATATACGTACATACAGCACAGTGGTCGCAAAATGATTCACTTTTACAACGTTCAAAGTGATAGACTCATTACCAAGGTTGGAAAATATTCAGTTGTCCTTCTCACTTTGGTATCAACGACTTGCTAGCAGTTCCTTCTGAACGTACTTTGCGTGTTTTAACCTGGTAGACTTAAGCAAGTAAGTTTTTAATAAAGACAACATGTTCCTCCTTTGCCACATTTAAAGTGAATGATAGGAGCCAGTTTGATTGGCAGCGAATATAGTCGCTGATCATACTTGGTAGATGCATTTTCATTTCAGCACGACGACTTATGTTATATTCCATTTTTTAAGTCACTTTACTATGTTGAAATGTGAAAAATTTCAATGCCAATATGGAGTCTGTATGAAATCCGTGCCTTTTGAGTGTACCGCCTTTTGGCTCCTGCAAAGTTAAAACCAATGACTTATACTTTGACTAAAAACCTCAAACATCATATTGCGCTCCCTAAACGGGCGAAGACAGCAATATCATTCTGCACGTACGGTAACGATAAACAGGAAATGCATCGGTCAACTTATCCGGCAGTCATACGGTCAACACTAACGTAGGCGGAATAATTTAAAGGCTTTGCGCCGCTTAAATGTCATTTCTGTACCCTGTTCGGGAGGAATTCAGCAACACACAACACATCCTTGTTTTAGGACCAACGATATAGCAAATTAGTACAACTGTCCTTTATATCCAATCAATTTCCCGTTCGGATTTCAAGTCGTTAGCAAACAGGGCGGTTGCAATCTAGCATTGACAGTTACAGTTTGCCGGCGTGCCACGCCGCGGGCAGCCTTCAGCGAGTTTCTAACAGCTATTGGGACTCTCGTAAAAGGAATATCTGAAGGTTTGGAAATATCGCCGCTAGCTCGCATTGGCTCACGGAATCGCTAAGACAGGGCGAGCAGTGTGTGGAGAACTCGGTGTAATTAAAGGTGCTGAAGTGCTGGCAAGACTGAGGTGAAGTTTGTCCCACTCACTCGGGGCATATTTCAGGAGGTGTGTTTAAGTGACGGAGTCGTGAGGAATGTTCCAGCCAGAGTCTGTCTGACTCTTCCTTATTAATGCCGAGGGGGCGGGGGAGGTCAAATGCCAAGGCTTCTTTGTGTCTATTCGCAATTTATTCATTAATATATTGACTCGTTTCATTGGTTTGCGAAAGATTTGTTTGACGACTGGCATGCTGAATGCTACTTAACTTGTACTCAAATGGGACTTGCACTTAAGGCTAATGGCACAGCACCATCAAAAACTAGAGTAGATTTATTTGATTATATTAGATTAGATAACTTTATTCATCCCGTATTCGGGAAATTTCACTGTCACAGTAGCAAGAGGGTGAGAATACAGACACAGCAAAAGACATGTTAGACATAAATAAATAGGTAATAAATAAGTTAATAAATAAAGAAGCATGTTGCTGATATATATATATATATATATATATATATATATATATGTGTGTGTGTGTATATATATATATATATATACGTATATATACGTATATATATGTATATATATACATATATACATACACACATATACATATATATATACATACATATATATAAATATACATATACATACATACACATAGATGTACATGTATACATACGGTTGGTCTTAACATTCAGCCATTTGTTTTGTTAAAGAGCCTGACATCACATTTCTTATATTTTCTTACACGGTAAGTCAGTAACTACATCTTCATCTATCTGTCCTGCATATGCAGGCATCTTCTCTCTTTCACTTTATCCCAAAACAATTCTGATTGGCTTTTTAAACTCCTTTTGATACATGTATAAACAATATACGCTAGGAGTGTGACGATATATGGAAACGGTGATATATCGCGATACTTTGTATGCATCCCAAAAGGTTATTGATATGCTACTGCCAAAAACTATTCAAGTATACTTACACTTAGACAACCAACAGGCTGCCAGCAAAATTATCCACTAAAATAGGTTTTATGTTATCTCTTTGGCTGCCATTGACGGTGCTAGACGTCCGGCTCATTTTGACCGGGAGGGGTTGAATAAACATGAGCCACTTCCTGTTTAAAGGGCATTTGCAGGTCACTCCTGGTTTATTTTGGCTTCACTTAAGGGCATTTACAGGTCACTTCCTGTTCAGTAGCACAAAATCACCCAGAAACAGCCCGTAAATGCCCCAAAATCTACAAGAAATGACTGAAAACCAATAAGAAATGACCTGAAATGCCCCCAAATGAATATCATTGACCAACATATCAAAAATGGTTTGTGTGGCCAAATCGGGAGATAATTGTTATGGTGAGCTTTGTTTTGCATCGTGAGGTACCACTAGTATATATATACACACAACTGAAGGTATCCGTCTCCATAAATCATTCTCAATTCACACACATGCGCTGTCTTGTTACATGTCGACTCACTGCATATCATGTGAATTGCAAACATAGTTCACAGTGACTCCTGCCTGACCTTACCTGTCAATCTTTTAGTCACCTTAGCAAAATAAAGGGCCGACCTTCAATGCATGCATATCTTTGCATTTTTTTGCATTTGCCACTCGAGCGACTGCCTTGCAGCTCCAATCTTTCCATGAATTAAACCATAACTTTACCTCACTGTCTAAAATTAAATCAGACTAATCCTCTCATGACAAAAGGCCATTCCATTTCTCTTCTCCTATCTATAAGGGGAAGGAAGTCCTGGTGGTTTCCTGTCTTCCATTTATGGATAGTGAAGTGCACTGTGGATCGTAAGACCTTCTAAGGTGCACAAACTATTCTGTACCTTTCATTAGATCTTTGCTTCAGGGCAATCTTGTCTCAGAGGTCTGCAGAGTATTGTTCAGACCTCAGGCTTGGTTTGCACTCTGACAGACACTCAACTGTGTGACCATATATGGGCATGCATGCACCTTTAAAAATCCCGTCAACTTCATTTAACGCTGGGGGGTTTAAATTCAGATGTAGAGACACCACTTGGCTGCATCTTCAGCTCTACACCTCTGGTTTGATTAAATCTAGTCAAATAAATTCCCTCCATTTTTTGGAGTGTTAAAAACGAGTTAACAGATTAGTGTGTAAGATTGTGCCACTCAGTTTAAGTGAATACTACTTTTTAAACACATCTACACATCTAAAAGTTGGTCATTTTCCCACCCGAATGAAGAAAAAAATGTTTTGAAATATTCTAAACAATTTCCCATTGAAATATTTATCCCCCTACAATAAAATGTCTTTTTCTCGCAGTGGTAATCTTGTGCATGGACGCCAACAAAATCCGAGAAATTATGCTCGCCGCACACCGACGACGATTGACCAGCGGAACGCACATGTTCTTTAATATCGAACTCTTCAACGCTTCCTCTTACGGTAAAGCCTATAAAAGCAATGTTGTGTTTGAATGATGCACACTTTAGAGTGGAAATTCTAATTTAAAAATATATTTTACGTTGATCAAATTGTACTTCATTTTGTGGATGTCGTGAAACTGCACTTCAGGCAACGGTTCGTGGTGGAGAGGAGACAAGTTTGATGATGAAGCGAGGCAAGCCTATGCGTATCTGAACACCGTCACGCTGCTCCGGACGGTCAAACCAGAGTTTGAGAACTTCTCGATGGAAATTAAAGCAGCCAGGGAAAGCATGGGACTGCACAACTGCAAAGACTGCGAAAGTGTAAGTATACTTGAATAGTTCTGATATTTGTCATGTAAGTAGGGGCTGACAGTAAGTCAAAGTTCACATTTCTCAGTATGTGCCAACAAGTAGAAAGACCTTTGACCTCTCCAAAACACAAAAATGCACCTCAACAACTACACGTCTAGTTGTAATGACCAAATAATAGAAATATTTAATGCTTTTGCTGGACTCAATTGCAATTCATTGATTTATAAGAAGGCGAGAGTTACTTATTTAAAGGGTCTTTGCATATGCATCAGGTTAAAATAATGTAATTCCATCTCAACCATGGACTAAGGCAAGGGTGTCAGACTCGGGTTGGTTCGCGGGCCGCGTTAACATCAACTCGATTTCATGTGGGCCAGACCATTTTAGATATAATATTTAGATTTTTTATAATAAATGGATTAAAAGAACTGGATTAAAAGCCCTGAATATTCCTTTTTTATAGATGTAAAACAATGTTTATTTTAGCTTTTTCTATATATTTTTAGATTTTACAAAATGATTTTTTGAACTAAAAACACAGAAAAAATGGATTAAAAATTACAATTATTGATTTGAAAGGGGGAACATCAGGAAATGTAATATACATCTATACTCTTCATTTTAATTTGATCCTAAAACAGAAAGTCGGCACTTATGAGTTACTTTCCCGGGCCACACAAAATGATGCGGCGGGCCAGATTTGGCCCCCGGGCCGCCACTTTGACACATGTGGACTAAGGTAAAAATCTTAGAAAGAAAATGTATTTTTTCATAGTGCCTGAAATGGAGTTAAACACATTTGTACTTCAAATTTGGAGAAATTTAACTGCCTTACAATTCTGAGAACGATGCTTCGATCCTGGTGTGTAATTGCATGACCTACCCATGGCTGTGTGGGTTTTCTCCGGGTGCTTCGGTTTCCTCCCACATCCAACAGAGCGGATAAACCTGTGTGCACATTGCAGGACAGCTTTTTCATCTCAAACAATCAGAGAAAAAAGCAAAAAGTAAGCGGCATAACCTTGAGACCAAAAAAAAATGGTAGCAAATACCTTAATACGTTAACAATGTGGCCTCTGATTATATTTTTTTAATTTCCACTATTCTGCAGTTGTGCAACAGCATTCTGTTGCCAGCTGGAGGGTCTTTCGAGCCATGTCAGGGTGCCTTTTTAAATCTGATAAACTGAGTCTTTATTTTTTTCAAATATTCGATGTTAGAGACCTTGGCAGCGTAGAAAGAAGTGAAGTTGGTCCCTGGAAACTTGGCAGGATATCCGATTGCTCGGTTGGGAAAAATTAAGACATAATCTCTGCAATAACATTTACACAACTTCCTATAATTAAATGGAATCATCTTGTCCTCCTGGGCCCCACTGAAAAACCAAACAAGAAATTAGCAATGTTAAATCTAATCCTCTATCATAATTGACATTTTGCCCACATTTGCCCTTGCAGGTCAACATGTTTGTTGAGGGATTCCATGACGCGCTGCTGCTTTATGCTATTGCTTTAAAGGAGGCCATAAAAAGTGGATACAGTAAGAAAAATGGATTGGAAATCACCTCACGCATGTGGAACAGAACCTTTGAAGGTAAATTAAACCTTGAGGAATGTGGCCTTATATATAAGACATTCAGTCATGAAATTTCATTTTAATAAGGGATTTCTGAGCTTTTATTTAAAAAAAGTCACCAGAAAATAAGGAACGGACAGTGAGCTAAAGTCATCACGTTATGCTATGTTAACTTAGCGCCACGGGTAATTCAGAAGGTTTCATCCGAGGTATCATCACTTCTAGCTGTCAATCTAATTAACATTTCATTTGGTGAAACTCTTGCTATAGATCTAAAAATGTTGGTCAGGTAATTCCTTTTAATCCGACAAATTTACACTGCAGTGCCATTTTGTTTTAGCGCCTCCGTCGTTACTCGAAAGTTCAGATCTCATACAAAAGAGGTGTATTGTCGCCCTCCGGTGGTCATAAATTATTATTATAGTTTATCCTGAACGCGTTAGGAGGCCAAAACATTCCCCCAACCATCCCCATAAAAAAGTGCAATTTAAAGGATATGGCATGACTTGACATTTGTCTTCTAGCTGAAATCAATCAATCACATTAAATCAAAAGCCTTTATTGTCATTATAAAACAGCTGCATATAACGAAATTGGTAGTGCTACTCCACCAAGTGCGTGTTTCCCAGTAAAAACATAAATAAGTAATTTAAAAAGGTAATTCTAAAATATTGCACAATCTAAAAATAAAAATAAAATCTGAATGACTATGCCATATTTAAAGGGAGTGAGAGGACCAGCTTTGATTGGCAGTGAATGGACAACAGCACAAATTGACCCAACACCTTCAAATGTAGATTGTTTTTGCTGTGATGCACAGGAATCGCCGGCCAGGTGTCCATCGATGGCAACGGTGACAGAAATGGAGATTTCTCTTTGATGGCAATGACCGACGTTAACGCAGGAACGTATGAGGTACGACGTCCGATTCAAGCTCAAAAGTTTGACGTTTAAATCTGATTCGAAGCCCTCCTAATATTCACATCATGTCATTTCAGGTTGTGGCCAATTATTTTGGTTTGAACAGGAGCTTTCAGCTGCTGCCAGCCTTCAACTATCACCATTTCACTCTGCAAGGAATACAAATAACGCATGCAGAGATATCAGATTCATCATGTAAAATAATATCTCCCTGCAATATTTTTGATCAACTTGTATGGACGTTAACTGCTGTGGCATTTTATTTCCTCTGTCAACCAGGTGGCCTTGGAATGTCGGCTTTGACTGGAGTCATAGTGGGATCCCTTCTGGGAATTGCAATGCTTACAGCATTCTACTTTTTCAGGTAATATTCCAAGTGTAAATCCCGCTTCTATCTGTCACGTTATGATTTTGAGTTTCCATAATCTCGATCCTAATTTCTCACTTTCCCAATGTGTTCAAATATATGCCATTTATTATCATTGGCTTGACAATAAATCGGCATTTTTAGTCTCAGATACCAACACCGATTCTTTAAGTGCATCCCTAATTTGCCCCGTATTTTACGATATAATCATCGTTGACCGGGGTTCTTTCTCTTTTGTAGGAAAAATTACCGGATTACCATTGAACGTCGAGCCGACGGCGAGGCGTGTGCCAGCAGGAAGCACCGCCATTTGCGAGAAGACTCCATCAGATCCAATTTATCGGCTGCTTAGCCAGCAACATCAAAAGCAAAAACTGTTGCCGCAAATTTACATCTCTGTGGCTGGAGATAATCATGGCTGTTAATAGGGAAATACTCTTAGAAACTAGATGGTTTTATGTGTTTAAATATTTGACTTTAAAACGTATTTTAACTCAGGACAACTGTAACTGTCTCAAAGCACCACTTTTTTTTTTTTACTTTTACAGCTAAAGTTTTTTGTGAGGGTCCATTTGATCATAGAAAGACATTTTTGTAATTTTACACTGTATACGAATCTTATTTCTGGCTGTATATAATTACATGCTGTAGATATATATTATGCTATAATGTGCACTACTTATATTTGGTTTAATTGTGCTGTCAATTTTGTAATGAATTTTAGAGGTGTGGTTGTAATTGGCAAAAAAAAGTGTAAAATAATTTGACAAAATTAAAAAAATAGATCAAAACTCACAAACTGCTGCATGCGGTATAACAAGATGACGAAAACAGGTTTCTGAGAATAATCTGAAAAGAAAAAAGCATAACATTCACCTAAAATGAACTGTCATGGCAAACATCCCATAATAAATGAATATTCGGGTTGTCAGGCGCACATCACAGACATGTTAGTACATTAAAAATTAAAAAAAGATTTTAAAAAAATCTGATTTAATGTTTGAAGAAGCACAGTTCTTGCGTTATTGCATAATCATATCAGCTTTATATTGGTGGTTGAATTCCGAAAATGTTCTGGCTTTCGGAGCCACTTTATTTACATCCAAACCGAAGCCAACAATCTTGTAACAACTTCCTAAATTCCACTTGTAACGTTGGAATGAAATGTTTTTGATACGCTTCCCCTGACCACACATGCCAGAGATGTACAAGATAACTGCTACACTTGGTTGCCCAATTAAAGATGTGCATGTATACACCCAGACATCAGATCGTGTGAGAAGGGAGACCTAAAATTCTTTCCCCAGGGGATAAACATGTACACTTGGGGGGGGTCTGAGCTAGTCAACATATCAAACGGAAGTGTAGATAAGAACATCGGTTTGTAAATGTTGTCACAACGGGGCCCGCAATTTCCTTTGGTCACTGAGTCGCAACACTGTAATTGACATTAAAAACAATAATGTACCCGTCTGCATAATCTTTTGGAGACAGCCGACTATCGTGCTTTTGCAGGCTTTGATTGGAATTAGAGGCAAAATTCTCCAACCAAGCCCACACTGGATCGACGACAGTCATTTAAATTAGGTTTGGGACATTGAAAATAATTTCACACGGACACATTTCATTGTTTTAGAAAGATTCATCATTCAATTAAAATATTATGATTGGAACTTTTTAAAAGAGCTGGTGGCAAGGCTCATCTTTTAAAAACATTTAATAAACATTTGAATCTAATGGAATATACCTTTACTGTTATTATAGATTTGAGGACCGAGGATACGAGTCATTTCTTATTATATTATTATTTCCTATTTTTGCGTAATGTACAGCTTTAGTGGTTCAAGAGTCATTTTCAACGTGAGACAGACCAGTTTTTTCCTATCTATACACTTTTTTTTATTACGAAGACACGCTTTTGGAATACATGCAGAATCTAGTTTGGTCTTGTCTTGGTGAAATAAGTTCTAAAAACCGAAATCAATCAAAAAAATCAAATCAAAGAAAAAAATGTTTACCGACGCCGTTTTCGGGGACGATTGCTTTGCCGCTTACCTGCAGTGATTTCTCCAGATTCTTTAAACCTTTTGATTTTATGGACTGTACATGATGAAATTCCTTGAAATTGTACACAGAGGAACATAATCTTTATCCAGTTTGACCTTTTTCTTGACACAATTTTATACAAAGACGTGAATCTTTGCTTGTGAATGACTGAACAATTCTGGAATGCTGTTTTTTTTTACCCAATCATGGCACACAGCTGTTTCCAATCAGGTGGCACCATTAGTTCACCTGTGGTTTGTTTCAAAAAGATGGCTGATGAGCATTCCTTAACTCTTTCTTTTGTCCTTTTGAATTGTGTTGCAGACATAAAGTTCATTGCTAAAAACAATAAAGTGGATCATTTTGAATATCAAATCAAATCAAAATCAAAAGCCTTTATTGTCATTATACACAGCTGCGTATTACAAAATTTGTGGTGCTACGCCACAAAGTGTGTTTTTCCCCAGTGAAAACATAAATAAGTAATTTAAAAAGTCATGTCCGGGTATAATTCTAAAATATTGTACAATCTAAGATATTACATTGTTATTGCACACCCCAAAGTTATTTCACAGAATAAGATTGAGGAAACAAAGCACCAACTGCACCCACGCGCGCTGCCATTTTGGATTTAACGTATATTTATCAAATATCTCTTCTAAATTGAAGATGATTTGCATATAATTTCATTCTGTTTTAATTGATGTCGAACCCAACTTTATTCGTATTGTGATTGCATGTGGAAAGGACATTACTAACTCCAAGACGAGATTATTAAATAATATAAATGTACAATGTATGGGGAGATTTGAATGCGACAAACCGCTGCAAGCAACAGATTGTGCTGCAGTAAAGTGAAACAAACTAATGAGAGGAAGTATAAAGTAAAGAAGGAAGGAAGCTATTTCTTCCATCGCTGAAAGGGAATGCATTCCAGCGGTTTCAGATTGGCAGCTTGGCAATGAAGAGTGTGAGCGTTCTATCTGATAAAATGCTTTTGACGTCATTCGAACAAACAGACCACGGCCAGATGGAGACTTTCCAAATCGCCATTCGACAAACAACTTTCCGATGGCTTCGTGGTGGAAACGGCCGAAATCAATTGTTGTGGGGTGTCGTGGTGCGCTAGGTGAGATGAAAGCCTTTGCCTCTAAAATGTGTGTGAAAACACATAGAAAATATTCTGAAAAAATAAAATTCTTGGGCCACTGTGTATACAAGCTCCATCCGCATCCTACTTTAAAACAATGATTTCTGGGGAAAACTGACTTTAAGTCCCTTAGTAACAGACTGACTAACTATTGACCAATTTAATGAGGATACGATACAGTATAATATGATAGCAATTCTTTGGAATATGATACAAAATTTGCAAAGTTCGCCAGAATTACATTCAAGGGCCTTAAACCAATTTACATCTAGCACAACAATTTTCATTATTTTCAGGGCAATTAAAATTAGAAATCAATGTTGTTGTTCTTGACAATTTCAAAGATTTCATACCTTTGAAAGAGGATGTCAATCAATGTTTTGCAATGATATCATTTTTTTAAATTCAATTTAGCTAAATGAATGACCATAGTGTTCTGATTGATGTATCATTTTTGAGGTGTTAATGGTTTGTGAATACTTTATTTGCCTTTTAATTGGTTGGAAACAGGTGATGATGAATGTTGATTCATTTTTAAGATCCATCTGATTTTGTTTTGTCTTGAAAATATGAATTCACGATGGGGAAAAACTCTTTTCATGATCAAATGCATAGAATAATGGTTAAACAAATGACTTGCTAAAATTGTCTTCAAGACACACGATGGCCATACAGTCCGTTTGAACATCATTTCTATTCAAGAGTCGCAGTCACACCAACAGTTACCATGGGAACAGCGCGATTTACTCAGTATGTTAGCTGTTTCCTATTGACTTGTTACTTTGACAACCGGAATGTCATTTAGCGAGGCTCTCAAAAGGAACTTTTTAAAGCTTTTAGACTTTTAAAGGAATGATTGGAGCCACTTTAACTAAAATCAATAACGCTCGCTATATAAATCAACATGCTTTCTCATTAACATTATCAAGTGGTGTCATTTACAACCCTGCGAAGTAACTGGACACAGTCCACAGCAGGACACCATCCACACTACGAGACCATTTAATTATTTCAAACTCGCAACCACTGGTGGCCAAAGACATTTTTTTAGAGGATGGCAGCGATCGTTCTGGGCCACAAAACAAAACTGTCACAAATGCATTCTTCATGTGTTCTAAATTGAAATCCAAAATGGCTGGAAATAAAACCAGTCGCTCTTGTCTCATATTTGTTGTTTTGATTCCCCATGTTTTCAGGCCACAACAAAAAGAAACCAGTCTTTAGCCTTCCCACTAATTAGCGTTAAAACATGCACACGCACATCCTCATCCTGTTTAACTGTTTAACTTGGCAGTCACAACACCTGCTTAATTGGACGCGCACACATCCTCGTCCTTTCTTTTGATTTAAGCTATTATGCTATCACACACTCATTTTTTCGCGGCCGTATCATTGATCCTGCAATTCTGAATGATATAGCTGTTACACTAGCCTTCCATACAAATAAGCAATCCAAGATTTGACCTGTCTTTGCTTTGCACTTGCGTTTTCTCGCTCGTAGCCGCGTCGGACAGGTGGCAGGCAGGCTTAATAAATCGAGGAGAGCGTTAAAGGCATGTGGTTTTCAGTCTCACATTGTTGTGTGACTGCCTGTTGGAAAGTGCACACAACAGCAAGCGCCTGGGAAATGTCAACAATGTCGCCTCGTACTTTCTTGACAGGACCAGTAAATAGTCAATTCTATTCAAACAGTTACCAGCGCGCTTTTCTTCGCAGCAGGCATCAAGAGGATGTGAACTTTACTCAGAGGCATTCTGTTTTCCCAGAATGCTCTATATAACACTTTCTGGGAAATGTGTCAGAATGTGTGTATATTGGAGGTTGATTCTTTTTTTTATTCCTTTATTTGTTTATCCTACAAAAGGATTTAAATGCAAAAAGTGTCAGGTTGATTCTCTCGGCGAATTACTACACTCGCTACAGAACAAGAAATCACCGTTGCGTCAGTTTGCACGGCAGAATTTGTGCATAATAATGGAAATTGTTCATTTTTTTTGGCATGTTGGATAGAGCACTAACAGTAGGCTGAGAATTTCTCTCCTGCAAACTTCTCTAACATCCCAGGAAAGATCCAAACCAGGCAAATCTGTCATCACCAAGCAAACTAAAAGGAAGAACTTGTCAGCACATCATCAACGCCACAGTGGCATCCATCGCCAGTTGTCAAACACCAAATTAATCTCTGCTTCTGTCGTCTCTCGTGTTGCTTCCCTTGCTTCGTTTGTTCACCCTGTTTGCACAACGCTTCAAATTCCCGCACCCCCGCACGTTTGTGCACGGACGGCTAAGAGAATAAGTCAAGAGAAAATGACAGGCCTCTTCTCGGTGAAGACTGTGTCACTGTTTTAATAATAATGACCATTTTTGTTCTCGATGTTGAAGTGTGTGTGTGAGAAAATAAATGCATTGGTGAAAAAATATTCCCGGCTGTAAAAGCTGGCATGGGCGACTTGGCATGTCACTTTTATGGTAGTGAAAGAGCTTGAACTTATGTGTGAGGTTGAGAGGTTCCAGCTCAAAAACACGGGGCTGGCCTCGCTAGATGACCCGGGTTCCGGAACCAAATCTTTTTGAGACACGTTGGATTCGTTCGTAAGCTTTGATTTCCAACCTTGGCCCGTTTTTGGTAGCGACTGAGAGCTCTGACCTTTTCATCTTAAAAGTTTTAAATGTCATCTTGACAGCTACTGAAGTGAAACTTTCATTAATAAATAGTACTAGCATGAGACATTTTTGACAAAGGTGTATAAAATTAACAGTCAATTAAAAACTTTTTTACTCAGTGTGAAAGGAAAAATTTAAGCAGTGATTGGTCATTATTAAAAACTAAACAAAAAACAAACATTTGGAATAAAATGAATTGATTTGAAAAGACTGACGAAAAAAAGCATCCAGGATAAAGATGACTCAACAGCGGCCTCTGTAGGTATAAAGGCGACATGACTTTATAACCAAATAACACTTGTGCATCCGCAAAATGTTTCCTCGCTTATACATGCCTTTTCTTTTATTATTCAAACACAATGTTGTGATTTTTTTAAATTATCTATATGTATGTTGTTTTAGTGAGTGTGTTACGTATCTCCGTTTTGTTTGGAAAGAAGTCATTAATCTTTTGTATATACGAATTGGTCAAAACGTTAATTTCGACAGTTTGATTCTAATTCCCAGAGCAAAAGAAAAATTCCGAAGGACTCAGAGACCTGACAATGGCAAAAGCACTTGGACAACAAACTAAAAAGATTTTTCAAAACTTTTAATACCAATTCACAACTTGTTTTACTACTAAATATGCCACAACATGAAAGTCATCCTAATTAGCCCTCGCTTTACTACACAGCTCAAAAAGGTACACAGTTTAATACATTTGACATGAAAAACAAATTAAAAAGAAGACCAGCAACAGTACTAAACCATGACAAATTAAACATACTGTTAAAGTTAGGTACAAAAAAAATCAGAGGCTTTTTACAAAAACAGCCAAAGTTTTCAACAAGAATTGCTCATACTCTCTTAATGGCTTCATCAATTTCTGAAATCTGGTCCTTCAGTTGATTCCATTGTTCTGGATTCAGAGCGATGCCTGCAACAATTAGAAACAGCAATTGATGGTCATTTCGAACTATTGGATTGAGGTAAATTAACAAGCATTTCTTTATTGTGAGGGTCCTTATGGTGTTTGGCATAAAAATAAAAAAGTGTCATACTTTGAGTAGATAAGCGAGTTAAATGAGTTTATACCTCTCTTCCCAGGCTTCATATCGCCATCTTGATTAGTCCAGTACTCTCTGATGTCGACCAGAACTTTACCTTTGAACTCCCGGACAGAGACATACCTCATCCTTCCGATCTGTCAAAGAAAACATTAATTATGTCCCAAATATATTCAGTCGATGTTCATGTCGAGCTTTTCATAACTCGAGCAAAAGTTTCCCATTGAAATGAATTGAAAACAAATTAATTCATTCCAACCCTCTGAAAAAACACCAAAAACAGGATATTGGATTGGAAAACATGTTTTATTTCTTCTAATTTGCCATATATTGACAAAGGAATAAATAACGAGTGGTTTAATAGTAATAAAATGTGTTTAATAGATGTAAAATTAGACGCATTTCGCGGAGGGGAGAGACAACAACACACACGGAGGCGGAGGACTTTATCCACGGCACTTGTAAACGAACAAACAAATTTAAATTAACTTGGATAAATATATAAAGACACACTCAAACATACGTTTAATGTAACTTCACACAAAACTGAATTCTAGTTTTGTCTTAATCTTTTGTTACCTTCGTTTTCCGGGTTAGCGGTTTGCCACGCCTCCACCCTCACGTTTGCTATCGATGGACTGTTTGTTGTTGTATTTCCTTCAAAATATTCCCAAAATGATGCACACAAATGTCCTCACAATAGGATAACGCACGTCCACTTGCCAACGAGAAGTAGTCTTGAATGAGCGATTGCGGGAGCTAACAGGCTAAGGAAGGAATAACAGCCTACCCACGTATTGATTGTGGGTAATGAAGTTTTATTCTGAGAAAGGGTGCCATTGGCTATTGGTGTTGTGAGCATGAGTATACTTCATTACCCAGAAAGCCCTCTTTTTGCCCGCGCATGCGCGTTGTGCGTTTCCTGGTTAAAACTAGTCTGAATAAATCGTTCAGTCCTCGTAGATATAGTAGTTATGCACGAAAGAGATGCGGCAAAAAAAGACAGTGCGCTACAATGATAAACAGCCGCTCATGTCATGGCCACCTGGCTTCATCGCATCTCGAAATTTTAATTGTATCGCGAGCTAATTATTCGATCGAAATTTTCGTCGTAACACGAGCATGTTGTATCATGAGGTACCACTGTATTATTATCTATACATGCAACTTGTGAATGCACTCACTTGGAACATGCTGTCTTCAGTGTTACTGTCGCCTTTGGAAGACCCGCCGGCCTTGCCGCTCTCAGTCTTTGGTTTCTTAGCCGCCGGCTTCTGCGCCGCAGCGGACTTCTTTCTCTTAGCCTAGAACCATCAAATATATTTATTTTCAAGTGGCCACAAAAATGAACTTCATTTGGACACATTCATATGTGTTTTTATTGTATATTGCGCAGTCTGCAGAGATTTATAATTGGAAGAAGAAGAAATGAGCACCAAAATATTCCATATACCTTGGTTTCCACATCACTATTAGAGTCACTCCCAGATGTGGAGGAAAGCACTTCCTTTGATTTAGGCATTCTGCAGAAAAAGAAATCAATATTTCAACTTTAATACATTGCACCTACAGTATGTACATGTGTGAACACAACTTTTACTAAGTTACTAATACCGATACTATATTGCCAGTTTCTATATTACTGACAACTGAACTAGTTCCATTGTTTCGTATGTAAAATTTAATAATTTTGTTTTTCTGGATGGGCTTATAGTTTTCTGATTAAAATAAATGTGAATTAAATGACCACTAATGTTTAAAGATAGTAGTCATCTAACAAAGTGGATAGAAAATACGAATTAAAGGTCTTAGTTGGGGGGGAAAAGGAAATATATATATATTTTTTTTAAATGAAAAAAGTTCTATTTAGATCATCTGATAACAAAGTGTGCAACTACTGCTAAATTCAAAGCCACTATGGTTAGTTTATGTGACTTGCTCACGATTTCGGTGATAGGGACTTTATAGTTTTGATTTAAAATGATGAGAAAATGTCATGCTTACCTGTTAGATTGTTGCTTAAAATTCATTTTACGTAAATTATGAAGTTATGATGCCATAAATCACGTCTTCTTATATTGACGAGCACAATGACTATGGCTAAATTATGTCAATGAACAAGTACATCATAAAGATTTATGTATTTAACATTTGATTGAGGAAAAAAATACTGAGATATAGCCGAACCATTTTGCATTTACACCATGTTATATCCCACTATTTTAAAATGGAGAACTCAATTACTTTAATTTGGACAAAATATAAGACGAGAAAAATTGCTGCCACCTTAAACGAACGGACGATTGATTAATGTCGTTCGCTTGGGTGCAATAACATTAAAAAACATGCAACATACTATGAAAGGACAGAGAATTTTCATCATTGGGAGTTGAAGTCAACATTATGACACCATTGACATAAAGCATTTAAATGAACATTTTAGCTTGGTAGGCCAATATTTGAGCAAACATGCACTCCAACAAAGCACGTGAAGGCCTAGCTCCAAACGTAACTTGAATTATAACCACCTCCGCTATACAATAAAAGGCTAAAATAGCCACCTTGGAATATAAAATTGAGAACCTATGAGAGAAAACCAAGGCACGATTCAAATCTAAAATCCTTACATTATTTCGTAGATAATTTGTTGGCTGTAACGTATCGTGTAGCGATGTAGTCTTCCTCTTCAAATGCTTCTTCTTCTCTTTTCTTCATCTTCGTCGTGTACTTCGTAAATCAACTGAGCGGCTCTCTACCGCCCCTGGTGGAGCTATAGTATATAACCTTGTAACGCAGGTTTAGGTACTAATAACTAGTCAATATTTTGTCGTATGATTCCAATGTTTTATTTAATGTCATTTTTTCAATGTATTTACTCCCGCTATTTTCGGTTTTAAAGCACAAGGATTAGATGAACTGGCAATGCAGCACTGCCAACCATGACAGTTCGCATGAATTAGACTTCACCGTCACATGTGGACACCAAATATGAGTTTGTTTTGTTTTTAATGAAAATATCCCTTTCCTTTAAACTAAAAGGTCAAGAATCTGAAAAGCAAGTGGCCACACACCTTTGGGTGTAGAATTCTGATGGAATGATGGAATATACCACATTCAAACTTGGTAGCACAATCGAATGCATCACGTTACTCTAGATGCCAAATAAATCTTCAACAAGTCAGAAAATGGTTTCAGTCTATTTTGTGGAGCGTCCGATTCCTCTGGCAATGTTCTCATTGGTTTCCGCGGCCTCCTTGAGTGTCTGCATTACAAGAATATTTCGTTTTCTTGTCTCTTCCATTCTCACAGGATTTGACTCAGGCAAATTCTGAGGACAAAAAAAACACATTTTCAAACCGTGATTAACATTTGTTTACATTGATGCACTCTCCCAATATCAGGAAATATGTGATTGGTGATCATGGTAGAACATTCCCAGCCAGTCCTCCCTTTTTTAAATGAGTTGGATGTCTATCATTGTAAATAGCAGGTGATCTGTTAAATATATCAAAGTAAAAAAATACTGCAAACTTCTATTACTTACTAAATGTTAATATTGTGAGCTACATGACAAAAATTTAATGTCCATCTATGTCAACATGAGGTCATTGTAGTACCCAAAAAGACAAATATGATATGGTGAATGTGAATCACCTTGATTATTTCCTTTCTCCTTTCTTCTCCGGGAACAATAATCGACCACATCCCATAGCCGACCCCTACAACTCCAACCAGAGCGGCCGAGGTCAAGATGGTTCGCATGCCACTCATTGTGGACACACAGAGATTCACCGCGATTGAAATCGGTGTATAATGTTGAAAATTGGACCAACTTTTACATACGAACGTTGAGTCCGAGTTGACAGCGTTGTTTGGTAACATGGGACGTCAATTGACTTTTACCCATATAGCACCGCGGCAGAAAAACTAGCGCTAGATGCGGAAAGTCGCGGTCGGCAACGTTATCTGGCGGCCATTTTAAAGCACTGGAATTCTGTCCTTTTTGCAGCGAAGCTAAGGTAAGCCATTTTCTCCAATAAATTCTCTTGATTTAGCGAAATCACGACGGAGTTTCAAAATGTTTGGATTTAAAAATGGGGGCTTAGGAAAAATAAATATTCAAGTGTTCAGTCCATTTCCTGCATCTTTGACGTTTCTGAAAACCCGGATGTAGAAACGCCTTTACCGGGTTAGCCCGTTGCGGCGGTACGTCAGCGCCTTCGCCATGTTGGTAGGGGCAAGTTTCATATTTAATTTGAAAATCTAACAAATTGTCAAGACTAAAAACATGAAAACGGTTTTGTCTAAGATTTTTATTGTGTACGTTTATATAATCATAGCAAAATTATGTAAAAGTATTCTCTAGATTATTTTTTTCCCCATGGTACATGTTTAAAACTAATGGTATTGTTTTGAAATGTACGACAACAGGAACAGATTAGAAAAAGAAATTGTGCAGCACAACAACATACCATAAATACAGTGAAGTTTACACACCTCAAAAACAACGATTTTGTTTTGAATTAATGAGAACAAGATCATTTAAAACCTTTTCCCAATATTCTGACATACAACCTGTGCAACTCAATCTTTATAAAAAAATCATTCCGAGGGTAAGTACAAATAATGTGACTTTTTTAAAAGTAAACCAATTACATTCTAACTCATTAATTAGATTTATTTGGTGGGGGTGGCGTGATCGCGTTTATAGAAAAAAAGTTAAAATAAAAGTCAAACATTGGTTCCATTAGAACAAAAACCTTGTGTGTAATCACATGTGATTATTTTTACTTCCACAATAGATGACATGGGGGGAAAACTGAGTTGTAAAGGTTATAGGGAAAAATAGTGGAAAATGTTTAAAATGTAAAATATATAAGACAAAAAGCGAGTATTGGAACAGGGGTGTGGAAGCTTTTCAAATCTCTTGAACAAATTTCGCTTAAGAAAAAAAAAAATGTAGTTACTCAAAATAGTTATCATTTTCCATGAACCAAACCCAAATCTTAATACTTACTTATATGTACTTTTCCAGTGTCCTTGGGCAGTCACAGTCTAAATTTCAACATTTTAGAAGTCACATTGACATAATTTGTAGAGGCAGATGTGGTCTCTAATGTGCTTAACTTAAATACTCAATGTATTTCAACTCCGCCAAACAGGATCATCATCTTCACTATTGTTGTTGTTGTCCAACAATGGATCTGGTGGTGGACACCCCTTCAGGTTCTGAAAACAAAAACAAAAAACAAATGTAGTTTTGAAAATAAAACAGATTTACCTAGTTGACACATGAATAAACAAAGTCAAATTAAAAAAAAATATTAAGGACAAACTACATTACAGATTTATATAGCTCCCTTTCTCACCAGCTCATCTTCTTCTTCTTCTTCTTCTTCCAAAAGAGGAGGGGAAGCTACCTGGGAAATGGACGCCCCGTTTTCAGAGAGTGATTCTCCAGTCAGACTAAGACAAGAAAAAACAATAACAGGTGGGTTATGAACTTCAGCATAATACATTGATAATGGATCTCAAGAAATACAAGCAATAATGCATGTAAAGCATACAGCAAAGCTCCCAATCAAAATGAGCAACTCCTAAGGGAACACCTACCATTTATCTTCACCCTTGCCAAACTGAACTTCATTTGGTGGTGGGGGTGGTTTGACTGGGGGTCCAAGACATTCCTGAGAATCTGGATCAATGTCTCCTGATTTTGGTATAAACACAGCATTCTGCTCCTCTTCACCCTCAATTAAAACACTTTGATGAGGTCCAGCCTCTGGATTTGCTGTCCCACTTGTGTCATTTACTGCCTGCTCCTGCTTCTCATGACATTCTAATCCTGTCATAGGTGCAATTTTTGGCGCTTCTGAAGCAAATTGTTCCTTCAAATCAGGTAACTGCTCCCGTATTTCGGCTTCATCTTGATGAATTTGGTCTTGACTTCTGTGATGGTCGCCATCCTCCATGCGTTTGCTGACTGCATTATCTTCATTGACGAGGACCGTGTTGCTTACCTTCTCCTCTTTTTGTTCCGAATCGTCTTTTTTTTCTTCTTCCTCTTCTTGATCGGACAACTCTTCCCTCTCAATTGTTGCAAGAGAGTCTTTGCCATGTAGAAGATGTAAAGTTACATTCTGGAGACACATTAATGAGTCATATCAAAATTCATGGAAAGATAAAATAAAGGGTTCTAAAATTCCAGTGAATAGTTGGACAATCCAAGTTAGCAATGGACACAACTGCAGCATTAATCGGAGAGAAAATGACATTACAACCAGAAAATGCATTGTATAGAATTTTCTCGTTTACCCTAAATGAACAAATCCTACTGCATTTGTTTTGACTACATAAAAAAAGTTCTAGTAACAAAAACCAAAAACACCTATACTTACCTTAATAGTATTAACAAGTATACGGAGCACAGTTTGGCCAGTGTAATTTTCATTGAGTTCAAACTCTCCCCGTAAAGAATGAAAAACAGCATTCATGACACGCTTCACCTACAGCCAAGACAAAAAGGTCTTTTTAGGTTATGTTTGTGTCGACTAAACAGGATTCTTAATGAAAGGACAAAAACAACAAGAGGAAAAACACTTCAATCAATGAATAGAAATGCATCACCGGTTCACATTTGATCTTTAATGTCAATTACTTCAGCAATATATACAAAGTTCGAATGAATGTCAATGAGCGCAAGTAATAAGGTGAGGGGGGAAAAAAACTACTATTTACCTCTGTTGCTGTATCTGCTGAACTTTCCTGCTCATTCAGTTTCTTCTGAAGTTCAGCCACTCGTCTCTCCAAAGAAGCTATAACAGTGGAGCTCTGTGAATCCTTTCATGTACAGGCCATGAAGGAAAAATGTGCATCAGTAAAATCAATTAAATCCAAGATTAACACCAACCACTGTGTGGCGTGATGGGGCCACCGACAGATTGGCAAAGGATGTTATAGATTTTTCGGTATTCTTTCATTGTTGGTTCAATACAGAGTTTGAAGGAGTCGCTCCTTACGAGCATACATATTGCTACGTGAGCCTTAAGTAAATTGGAATTAATGAGTTTATCAATTTTAACGGTTTAAAAAAAAATCATACTAAAACGCTTGCTTTTGTGTGTTACACTGTAACAAACTTGCCTTTTCCCGTTGCTCCTTTAACAGATTATTTCTCTCCTTTTTAAACTCAGCAGTCTCCCTCAAATGTTTTTCTCTAATTGACTCTAAAGCCTGCTTGTACTTCACCTTCCAACTTTCCTCTAGCTCTACATGGTGTTGACACCTCTGGAAAAAAAATTAACAAAGGTAACAAGTACAAAGTTACTTCTGATTTAAAAAATAAAAAAATCAATTTCTCTTCTACCTTCACATGTTATGATGTATTATGGCTCATTTTCTCCTACTTTATATTTACCTTTGCTAGTGTCAATATTTTCACAATAGTTTATCAAAAGTTATTTTGAGTCTCACCCAAAGTGTAAACACTAACTGTATGCACCGAGTAAATAAACAACACTCACTTGTTTTAGATTATCTTGAGTCGTCTTCAGTTCATTGACTTCCCCCGTCGTGATTTCGAGCTTTAATTCCATCTCCTTGCACTTTTGCCGCTCTGCACAATACTGAGCCTGGACTCTTTCTGATATTTTCTTAAACTCTAACCCAAACAAGCACATGTTGACAGTAACGTTAAATCGGTGATTGCGTCGTCTGTTTGCTATAGCCTTCGCGATACCTTAATCCTGCTGTATTAACAGGCCTACTACACTTAACCAACCTTCAAGCTGTGATTCCAGCTCAGAGATGTGTTGAGAGTGGCGTTCACAGTCTAGCTGCCTTGCGCTCAGTTCAGTCTGCAGCTCCAGAAACTTCTGCTGATGAGCCAAAAACTCGAGTTTGACTTCAGATAACTGGGCTGTGGTGGATGCCAGCGCTTCGTTCAATTGAATCTAGTAGAAACCCGATGGGTACAATCATGTTATAATTCTACATTTAAGGATTTGAGGCCTTTTCATACCACCACACACGTTTCACAATGTAAAGTACCTCCCCACCGTAAAACCAAAGAACAAAAAGAAATACCGACCTTGTCTTGTTCAGCCTGGAGTAGTCTGGCCTGACTCTGTACATTTGAGAACTTTGAGTCGTTACTCTTTTCCAACAATGTGTCTCTCTGTTCCATATAACTATGAGACATATTTAAATCAGCTTCATCCAAGTACTTAAAAATGGGAGCATTCAAAACTATTACAACTCACCCATGGTTTTGGTTTAAGAGTTCATTGATTTTAAAGTTTTGCTCCTCAATACGAGAGCTTTTCTCAAACATTTCCTTCTTTAAGCATTCATTTTCCTAATAAGAAAAAGGAAAATCATAATGTCAGCCTCGAGAAGGTCACCCCAGGTGTGATATTTGTCTCAATATTTTTTTTGATAGTTTTGTATGATTTTTATGATCATACAACGTGGGCTATACCTGGATGATTCTTAGAAGGTTTTGCATGACCATGGAGGACTCCATTGATATACCAGACAGATTCAAGGGGACCGTTCCCTGCCTTTGAAGATCATCTACCTAATAAAAAACACCACAAGCAGGTAACATTTGTGTTAAAGCCAGACGCGACATATCCTTGGATTTTATACCTTAGATGCAAGTTGATCAACTCTGTCAGCTACTTTTCCGACCGCTAAGCGGATTTCCGTGTTTTGCTGTCTGGCCTCGATCATCAACAATGAAGTCACGTCATTGGTGCCTGGACGAACGAGGTTTTATCCACTTAGAATACCCAAATATAAACATTGTGACTTTAAATGATTTTTCTGCATTCACTGAGTTTTCATGTGGTACCAATGAAAGGAACACGTGCGGGATGAACCTGGCCAACGGACTGGAGCTGAGTCGGAACAGAGGTCTGCGTATAGGAGTAAGGCTTTCAAACAACAAAAATGAAGAATGAACAGAACACAAAACTTCTTATTTACTCTCACAGTCAAAAAGTACTGACGACAAAATGTGAGAATCTCACCTGAAAAGGATGCATGTTGCCTAGCAAACTAGGCTGTGCGGCAAAATTGGTAATGCTGGGAAGCACGTTAGACGGAAAATTGGGGCATGGATGTGGAAGCACTACGAGAAACAACCAAACCAAATAAAATGCCAAATTAACAAAAATATCCAATGTTGCAAGAATTCACCATTTTAATGCATACCTGTCAACCTCTGCCGATAACTGCCCTTATAAATGATTATGATTCCCCTTACAAACCCCAAAAAAACCTTACAAACACCGTACGACTCGTACGGTGTTTGTAAGGTTTTTTTGGGGTTTGTAAGGGGAATCAATAATCATTTATAAGGGCAGTTATCGGCAGAGGTTGACAGGTATGTTAATGTGAAACAAAAAGACAACAAATGGTTGCTATCTAACTCGTCATTCTGCGCATATTTAAACATGGAAATTGAATTGGATTATTTAAGATGCTGGAAGACGGGATGGAAAAACTTGTGAACTTTTATTTACAGTACCATGTCCTTGAACGGGGGCAGCCGAAGTGATCTGTACAGGAGATGGTGTAGCAGACGTATCCTTGCCTCGACTCGTGTTGGAATCCTGTAGGAAAAAGGAAAACAATATACAATATACATTAGTGGACATTTACTGCATTATTTAAAGAAGGATAGACAGAATTATTTCATCCACATATTAATTGTTAGATTTTTTTTCTTGCTACAATTATGGAAAATGAGCAATTTCGAGCCAGATACAGTCACCTCAAATTCCGAGTCACTAGAGTCAGGCTGGCTTGTTAGGAAAGGTAACAAGGGCTGGCCCATCTTTGCCATACGAGAAATCAGCTTGGCTTTTGTAACATCTGCAGTCTAAATTTGGAAAAAACAATTCATACATTTTTTAACAAAATGTGCTGACGTGTTCCATGTTGCATTCACCCATTTTCACCCACTGTCCTCATTTCAGGACAACCTGTAATTCTTTTCTTACTTGATATAAAAACAGTTTCCCCATTTTATGCAAATGTCTGAAAACCTTAGAAAAATCTTTAAAAAAAGTTAACGGGTTAAAATGGGGTTAATTAGAAAACAGCCATCAAGATGACTTGGTGTTACCTGTTCATTTATTGAATTTGATTTTGCACGTTGAGTTGTCTCCCTTAGAGGAAAAAAACAACAACAATGTGAACATTTTCACAAATACTCCTATTACTTATTTAAGCCTCACCCTGTTTGCATTACTGGCTCTTGCGTCAAATTCTCAAGACTAGGAGCAGGGGAAAGCGTACCACCAGAGTCTCTGGAACTGGTCTGATCAGAGCCAGAGTCTTTGGAGAATTTCACCTACAGCGCAGAAACAACTGAACATTATTTCTTACACAAGATAAACTTGATTTATCCAGATTACATCTTTGTTCAAACTTAACAAATGAATAATTATATCTGTCAGAAAAGGTAATTAAAAAAAGTTGACCAAGTAACTTATTATGTGGCTAATGACTGCTTGAAATATTTCAAGGCACTCACTCGTTTTAGCGCTGCTGCAAAAATAAGGGTGCTGTTAGCTGGAATGCATTCAGGGACACCTTTAGATCCATAGGCAAGGTTTGGGGGGACAACTATGAGTCGACAGCCAGATTTCTTCATCCCCAGCATGCCTTTCTCCCAACCCTGCTCGCAGAACGACAGCATAAAGTGTTTAAAGCAGGAATAAATATAGACACGCGAATATGGTGTTAATTCAGAAGAATGCGGGGGAAAAGAAATTCTCATCTTACTTGAATGACTTTTCCAGCTCCAATTTTTACACGTAACAACTTGTCTTTCTTTTGATTGGAGTCAAACATCTGAAATGAAAAAATTGAACATGGAATGCCACCAATAAAGCAAATACATTTCTGTTTATTATTTATATGTTACCTCGCCAATGGTGTGGTTCTGCAAGAGCCAGCCTTTGTACGCCACCTCCAAAGAGTCACCATGTTGGACTGCCTGGCCTTCTCCCAGACTTAGATCTTGAGTTAGCACCACGTCTAACCCATTGCAGGTGTTTGCCTTTGCCAAACACACCTAATGCAAAAAAATATAAACACAGAGAGGAAAATATTTAAAACACCTAAGTACTACTATAGTATTTTTCTTTAAATATTTCTACTCTATGACTATTATGGAGGAAATGATAACAAGCTAGACCTCACATCATTTGACCATGCAAGAAATAATTTGAATAGAGAATGAATGAAATGAAAAGTTTTTCTGAAAATTCTTGAGACATTTTTGCGCTTTTTTTAAACTTACTTCTTTACAGAAATCAGATGCTGATTTCTCGGATTCAAACATAAGAGACCAATTCTGCCTTTGGTCATCGTAAAATGTACAGTAATTGTTTGGTTGTACCTGCAAAAACAAAAAAAAAGTAAACGGCTGTGAATCAGATTTTATGGGCTTCATTGCAGTGTAAAAGTGAAATGGTTTAATGAAGCATTTATACATCTAGAAACATGTGAAAAGAAATACAATTTCAGAGTGACTGTTGCTCAAATCAATTCAACGCAATCTTTTTTTGTGCACAATGAGAAAACCCACTACCACTACATCGTAACCCTAACATGCATATTATAAATAATGCGTAGAAATGGCTACTTGCTGAATGGGGGGAAATGCTTTGCTTCAGAAAGTGAAGAAAAACACATTTGTAATAGTTTTCGAAACTCACCGTGAAAATGAAATCAATGTGAATCTTGGCAGAAGTCACTGGTTTCTGCTGGCTCAAGTACAAAAGCAGCTTGTACTACACAGAAAAAGAGCCGTGATTGAGAAAAATGTCATAAGAGAACAACTCTCATGCACAAACATTGTAATTTACACTGGAGCCAAAAATAATCCAGTCCACAGTCCCTACCTCTTTACTTGTGTGGTTTCCCAATATGGCTGCCCCCAGCTTTCCCTGCTTCACATACTGTCCATTTATACTGTATAAAGGGCATGCAATTGTTTTAAAGACATTCCCTTAAGATAATCAAGTAAATCTATTTGAGCATTCAAACAAAGTGCATATGGCAAAACGAATACGCTAGTCATAATTCAGACAAACTGCAATTCATCTTTAGACATTTAAAATGAAAGTATTACTATCGGAAGGCTTGGACTGCTGTGGCAATCAACACTTCAAAGGTTCCAGGTGATGGTGCTGTTGTTGTCTGGATGACTGAAACTGCAAAATATGATGAGACAAAAATTGAAGTATGCCATTCACATTACGTATTTAATATCTGCTTTTCCCTTGAAAAGGCCTGACCTGGATTTGCGTTTTTTCTCGGCTGTTTTGGTGCTATATAATGAAAGGACTCATTCCCTTGACTGTTGTTTTCGTCAATCCCAAACAAGGATGCCAACTTGGCCCTACAAGCAGAATAAATGTTAGGTTCAAATATGAAGCAGATTTCTAAAATGCTTGACAAATTGTTATTTTAAAAAAAATCTAAACAATGAGGTGGACAGTCCAAAGTCGAATAATTTTATTCAAAATAGACGGTCGATGAGGCGTCATGTAGTGTTTCAACACATTGCAAAATTGGATTGACCCCTGCTGGAGTGACTGCCATTTTGGGTCACGTAACTACCTTAAAGCAATACATTTGGGTTGATCAATGAACTTGATGAATGCTCCTTACGCATCAGTGTTGCTGAACCATCACTACCTTTTACCTATAGAGAACATTTGGCGCATCATAAAGAGGAAGGTGCGACAGTTGAACAGTTAAAGGCCTGTATTAGACAAGATTTGGGCAAATCTATGCTTTATTCCAAATAAAATATGATTGCAATATAATTGCATTAAGGCTTTCGTGATTTTCTTCTCAGGTTATGGTAAAAAAAAAACTCCATTAAATAAAAATGCTGCAGATCCCTGTAGATTAAGAAAACTTAAATATATATATTAAATATATTAAAAATAAAATATTTTAAATTATGGGGAATAAATCATGGAAGAATATAATTGGTTACGTGGTAATACTATTTCAATTTAAATCAAAATCACAATGCAGTATACAGTGGCATTTTCACATTTCAAAGGGGGTGGTCTGGGTGGGGAAAACTGCTTTATTTCAGTTAGTCAATAGGCCTTATGCATATTTTTTGTAATATTTGTAAATTGTCAAGCTTTAGTTGAGTGCTTTCAGTGGTGTCAACGTTTCCATAGGATTCATTAAACCTTGAAAAAAATGATAAAACTTACATATCTGTTGACATTTATTTAATTGAATTTTTGAGTTATTAATATCTATGTGTACGTTGACACCACATTTTACAATAATTGATTTCTAAATGTGTTTCGAAAATTTCAGGGAAATAAATACATAGTATTTCATATTCATGGATCATTTCCCTGTTTTTAAGGAGAAGTCCATAAAAAATATGTATAACCCCGTTTCACTGCATGTCATAAAAATAAAATACACTAGTACCATTTAGGAAAAATCGCGTAGTCAATCACAAGCCATTAAATGGACATTATAGATTATTAAAATGAAATTGACAGCTGAGTAATATTTTTCAACTTTTGACTGCTTCTCTTTCATAAACAATCAAATAGAAACGAGAAATAAACCTACTAAACTGGGAGGTACTAAAAGTTGGTAATAATCTGTATGTTTGGCTAACTGACCACAAAAATGATGTACATACCTATCCATCACTGACAATGCCGAGGGAGTATTATGCTAGGTAGGTAACTCCTATGCTAACACATACTTCGTCGTCGAGAAAAGAAATATCACTTACCCGCCTGCGGGTGACAAGAAATCTCTATCTTCGTCGTCTCCACCAAACATTTTATCACTTAAAAGGCAATACGTGACAAATAAAACATGTGATGTAACAAATAAACGATTTTTTGCATGGCAACTAAGTGTAACTTGTGATCTCTTCCTGGTTGAGGCGATTGGATACCAGCTGACTTTCCACGTGATACACGTCTGTGGCTTGCATTTGTAGACCGCAGTCTTAGTGAAAGAGACTTCGAATGCGGCCTGCAAATGCTTGTGATGTGTTAAAGCGTAGGCCATGTTGGAGGGGGCAATGCCCCCATTTTAGCCTATCCAAATCATTTTTTTCTTTTTAAATTACGTGCTCATTTTTCAACTGGTTTCCAGGAATTTTACTTTCTTGTCAACATCAACACATCATTTGTTAATAAGGTCATTTTGGCTTAAAAACCTGGAATTATAATATCTGATTATTGCTGAAATCATTTGAAAGTTCAATTCATTATTTCATATCAATGTGTGTGTGTTGTCTTCAAAAAATCATTTTTTTTTCAACGGCATTATTGTTTGCACATATTTATTGTATATTATTGTTACGTTTGGGTTCATTTACCACCAATTGGGTTATTCTTTCCTATGTCAGAAAAATGCACATGCACAAGCAGCCATGCATGATGTATGCACTCACATTTTAATGGTAAAATCCCAATTTATTTCCTCTTGTGAGATTTTACAAATAAATAAATGAAATATTAAAGATGTCTGTTTCCCAGACATTTTTAATGCACAGAAAGACCATTGGAAATACATGACCAAGTCTTACTACTTCATTTTCCCTTACACATAATCATGCAATTTGCAATAACTGATGTGTGTCCCTTAGAAAAACAGTGCAGCATTATTGCAGTAATAAAAACACTGAATATAGTATACTTAATTTGCTTTAATCCCTTTCAGTAAAGTATTTACAAAAGAGCATTTTTTATTATAAGACAAGGTGACCATATTTTACATTGGATAATATACAAAAACAGAAGAGTGATTTTTCCAAAGCGAAGGCTGTCGTCAGTTCCCTTTTTTTCTCGCCACCAACTTTCGTGATGTCTTATTCCTTTTGGCGCGACGTGTAGCTGGAAATCGAATGAAATCGAAATGTTTGCTTTGGTCAGCATTGGGAAAGGGAGGAGAACCAGTGTGTAGCCTTTTGATAAAATGGACTTCTCTCTGATTTTCTCTTGTTTTAGATGCCTTGATGGGTCTCCCTTTTCTTGTGAAAGCAACATACCAACGTTCGTACTTGGCATTCTGGAAAGCTGTGTAATTGTTCTCCAGTACGATCTCTGTGAAGATACAGTCTCTGCTATAACCACTGGGCTGTATATGGATGGGGGGGGGGGAGAGAGGTTTTTTTTTATGTTAGAAGATTCTTTAAAATATTTTTTCCACAGTAAATTATTAGTGGGTAGCAACAGCAAGTGATTCATTTGTGATACCAAAGCACGTTTTTTGCCCCAAATTACAGTTGGATGAAATGTTTTACACTCTACAGGCCCATTTCAGAAGTCCAAATGTTATTTTTTTATGCACCATTGTGTTTGACTAATTTATATTGTAGAAAGTTTAGTTTAATATTTACTGTGATTTTAAATGCTGATTTGTTTAGATTCTATAACCTGATTGAGGTATTAAAATAAACATGAGATTGAAAAAGAGCAACATGGTCCAATGTTTTATCGATAAATGGATATATTTTCGATATGAACTACTAAATGTCGTACGCTTATTTAAACTACCTTTCCAACAAGTTTTCCCTTCCGGTTCATACAGAGGTACCGTCCACTTTCTGCACCTTTTATCCTGACCCGACTGCCAAAAGTATCTGTTTCAACAAAGAGACGAGCTGCAAACAAAATTAAAAAATACATATTAATGGAAAACACCAACCACAAAGCCATCAAATACAACATACAATTCAGAGAAAATTGATCAATATTTTTTTTTAAATAAAGTGATCGAAACCGGTGATGACAGTGAATCTAAACTAAATCAAACAAAGCACAATCAATTAAGTCACTCGTGCTTGTAGCAAGCCCATAAACGAAATAAATTGCCTTTCCTCTTAGGCTAGGCTACTTGATTAAGAAAATGTCGTCAGTGAAAGGGGCTCTTGTAGAATATACATTCGCAATTCGCAATTTAACTTACTGCAAATTGTGGCAGGTGGTAATAACAACAAGCTTGTGTATTGGGCCCATCGTAACAAATGACTTTGCCAATCAGCCTCTAATTTGCCAGACGATGACTTCATGGATTCTGCTGATACGCTAGCTTGCATTAACATGCCGCGGGGGTTGGGTTCTTTCGGGGTGGCTGGAGGTGAACCCTAGCTGTGGCTAAGGACAAAGGCTGCCCGGCAGGAGCCTTGTGACTAGAAACCCAATGGATCATAATTTGTATTTGATAAACTAGTTAAATATCCGAAACAGGTATTCATTCATATGAGTTATCGAGCAACAACAACAAAAATCCAGTAAAACGATTCTTTAGAGTCAAATTGAGTTAAAAAAAAATTCAAAAAAAATTACTAGAAGAATGAATGTTTGTGAGTATAGATAGTTTCAAATCAAATAGGGAAATGACTTTTACCGTAGACATTTCCATCCTCGGCTGTGGCGGTGACTCTTTTGCCCTGAATCTGGACGTGTTTTGCACTGGTTCGGCTGTAGAGCTGGTAAATCCTGACCTGTCTGCGGCTGACCTGGTCCGTCACTGCACCCTGTGTCCTCACGTACTGGTTAAAATTAGGAGACGGGTGATTCTCCCCCTTTTTTGTAAAGTGAAAAATACAATCTGTAATGCTTTCTTTCTAATCTGGGATTTAGCCAATTTCTCAGGTTATTCAAACTTTGGTAAAATAACTTTTCAATGGGAAAAATCAAACTGGTCAAAAGAGCTGCTAATTTGGATGAAATCTAAAAAAGAACTGAAAGGATTTTTTTTTTTATATTCTTACCTTAGCATGGCTCCAGAGCATGAAAAACTGAAATGATCTGCAGAAAGAATTTTTTTTAACAGTAGTGATTAAAATCAAGTATTTTTTGAGGGAGGGGAGTCATGGCGATGGCCAAAATATTACAATCAGGATTACATTAGACTTACAGGTAAATACAACGTTGGTTTATTCCATACATTTTCTCCTTCTGATGAAACCGGTCAAGAAGTGGGTTTTTTGAGGAAAGATGTATCCCAAATGGGTGCTGCAAATTTAGCACAATAAAGCAGCCCATCCACCATACCAGTCTCTGGAATCAACACTGTGTTTTGGCTTCACGGGTATCAAAAATCTCATCCCGTTGACGAGTGTTGAAGTCCTCTTGGAAAAATCCATGGAAATCCTCAAAGATCCACTTGGCCACATCCATTGTCGTCCAAATTAAATCACGTATCCAACAGTGTCAAAATATGACTGATCTCTATGTGCAAAATCTTTGCTTTGAAAGGCTTCAGTGTTAGTCGGAATCTGCTTTTTTCTCTTTTCTTCTTGTTTAAATGTTGACAGGGAAGGCCTGAAAACTATTGCAGATTATCAGAACAATCACTTTCTCCCAAGAAGGAAAATTGCAAAGATTTTTTTCCAAAAATGTTTCTTTAATTACACATGATGTGCCTCAATTAGAAGAGCAAATGGACCCTCCTACCTAGCTTTCGGGATCATTTCCGCGGCATTGTATTTAAAAGTGTGTAGACATGGGTGTGGCAAGAAAACTCCTCCCACTACTACCGCTGCACTTCCCTTTCATCTTATGTTAACTGGTCACACTTCTGGTTCACATTAAGACAAATCATGTCGACAAAAGGCCTGATTCAACCTTGCATAATTTGCAATCAACATCCCAGGATTAGTTTAATTTACAGTAGTCTTTCTTTTGCGGAGCTAACTGTGAGGAGATGAGAAACAAATGGTTACTATGACAAAAATAAGCATAACCCTGACCTAGCTCAGTATAGAAAATTGGCACGATCTATTAAACTAAACCAGTGACATTGTTGTCCTATCTTAATCACTTAAAAAATGTCTTAAGAAGACTTGCAAAGATGTGTCGGATTTTAAAATCAGCAAAGGCTCTACTATACAGAAAAGTAACTGACTACACCATCAATGACTAATATGAAACATACCTAGATATGATATAAATATAGATATTCTCGCCGTTTCTGTCCCACCTTTTTTCGAGAGACATGCGTGATCTTGAGCCTATCTCAGCTGACTTTGGGCAAGGGGATTGGTCACCAGCCAATCACAGCGCACATGTAAACAAACAACAATTTACTCTCACATTGACCCTTACGAGCATTTAATTAAGCCGGTGTGCGAGGAAATTGAATAATCCTGTTGCAAAAACGCAGGGAACTTCACACTTCAGGAATGCCAGAATCCACAAAAGACTGGTTAATGCAAAAGATTTTCAATCTGGCAAAAATACATTCATATTGCCAAATGTTAAATATTTTGGGGCGATGGGATCAAACCCGAGCAATTAGCTAGAATAAACTTAAGCAGTGTCAGAACAAGCTAAGTCCACACAGAAAAGCCCATTTAGGGAAGGGGACTCCTACAACTGCAGTAACAAGTGTTGCTCCATAACCAGCTCTGACCTGGTCGTAAAGAACTCCACCATAAAGAGCAACTGGCCTCCCTTTTCTGACCCTGCAAAAATAGAGGCAAAGATTCAGCACTGGGTGGTCCACTTTATGAATGATCAAACCAAAAGTGAAAAACTTGAGCACTCATTTATGCGCTACTTATTAAGCCATCTATCTGAACCCTCATGTTGAGGCTTACGGTCTCAATACTGAACATAGAGCACAAGAGCCTGTGAATTAAGATACATTACACATTTACCGGCATTCCATTTGTTTGTAGAGTGATTATATTATCATATGATAATCAGTGCAGTGTGGTATCACTTTACACTATATTTTTTCTGGTTTTTTTTTTCGGGATTCTATTTTAAAGCCATGACATTGTGTTAGTCTCATTAGATTATATGTCTGAAAAGAAGCAGGTTATGCGATTACCCGGAAAATCATAAATAAATGTACATAAACCTTGTGTGCCAAATGTAAAAAAACATATTATAATGGATCCAAACTGTTGCATGAGATAAAGGCTTCGAAAAGCAAAATAATTCAGGAACCTGACGCAAAAGTGTACCCTATCGTCCTTAAACGTGACCTTTTGTGGAGTATTTTGTTCTTGTTTTTGTGTGTGTGTGTGTGTGCTGATCTTGTAATATTTGTACAAACTTTCGATGTGAAAAGGCATCAATTTCTTTTTAATACAGCCCGCAGATCCCGATAGAGATGTATATATTTGTATTTTTTCATGTATATAGACTTTAATTACATAAAAAGGCAGGAAATGTTCATTTTGGGATGATGTTCCGCTCTAATAGTAATACAGTGAATAGTTCAAATCAATGAGAAATGTACATATTCAATTTGCAAACCATTATATGTTCTGGGTGCACCAGTAAAATTTCAAAATGGTGTATACTATTCTCCTAGTAAAATAAGGTGGTCTGGAGCCCTATAATGACTGTACAAAATGAAACATTCTGTTATAAACCTGGTTTGTGATTTTACTGTGTCCTTGTAAAACAGCAAGACCACTTAACGCGTTTCTATTCCCACTGACCACGGAGGAAAAATGCATTTCTTCCACACCTAATTTGAGAAGGAAGGTCACTTCAAAGCTGAGACCAACAAGTCGTTGGAGCAATCGATGCTTGGGACTAACAAATGTACCCGTTGTAAAACTTAACAAGGTGTGAATGCCCTCTGTGTGCCCTCGGACTTTCAGTTTGCAAACTCAGCCGATCTGTGTGTAGTTTTACACAACATTTGGTTTTTGGGACGGGGGGTAAGAATTTACTAGCACAATGTCAGAAGAACGCGACCATAAAAGTATCATCCTACAGTAAGTAAAAGTGCTGATGAGAAGTTTTAACTTGACGGAGTCTGCTTGTGGTTGGAACTCAAGGTTGAGTAAGAGATATTTAAAGAGGTAATGTAAATAAGAAAACAAATTGCTAGAATCTACCACTGATTACAGTTAGTAAAATAATAACCACAAAATTTCAAGTTCACAGCTCAGTGAAATAAGAGTGCCTTTTGTTGATGGAAGGGTGAATCACTCAAAATAAATGTGAATCCCCAAAAAATTGACTCAAAATACAAGAAAATAGACAAACCTGAAAAATAGATAATCCATTTTTGAATGGTAGTTTTTGCAGTTTCTGACTCATTGAAAGAGTGACCAATGTTGTTTGGAGAAGAAACATTGTGTGGCTGGTTGTACTGCTGGCTATAGACACTTCTGATTTATTTGTGTATTTCAGAAATATGTTGGTGACCTCTTAACCTCTCGGCCATTTGTGTCACCCTACCACCCACCACCCAACTCCCCAGACCAGTCACCCCCAAGTTCTGTTTGTGTAATCACACACACACACACACACACACACACACACACACACACACACACACACACACACACACACACACACGTTCACTCACGGGAATGGTTCTCTAACATTCAATGAATGAATGCACAAATTATTGCCAATGGTTTTAATAACGTGTTTCTGTGGAAAAAAACAAATCTAATGCCAGTCTAAAAATTAGATTGAACAAAAAATAAATTATAAAGATATAAATAAATCACCTAACATCTGTTTTTTTCCAATTTGATTCAATATTTGGCCTTCCTTTTCTTTGACTGAGGTCACCCACACTCTGCAATTGCAATTTGGGGGTTCAATTTAATTCTTAATTGACTCTTATTTTATTTTCTAGGAATTTAAATTTCTAGATTTTTTAAACCTGATGGAGATTTTTTTTAAATGTTTTCCATGGAAATTTGAAAACAATAACACACATACATATAGCGGAACTATTTTTTCCGGTTTGTTTCTGACGAACTGTTTAAGAAGTGACCACGCAGAACCTGATAGGCGGAAACCTTTGGTTCTCAAAACTGTGATACAGAGTTCTTCTCATTTAGAATCCTAAAATCGATGTATAAATGGAAACGAAAATGTTTGGGGGTTTACCTGAGCTCGGGATTTCAAACGGCGAGGACCTGAAAGAAACTCTCACCAACTGCACCGAGCCACTGAAAGCCATTGATCAATTTCAGGTAACGAGTCTTTCACAGGGAGTCAATAAAATTAATTTTAGATTACAAGAAGAAGTGAAGCTAATCGTGTTAATAAATTTATGTCAGCTTCGAATTTTATATCGCCCAGTGTATAGTAAGACACACCGACCGACTTCCTCGCTGTTTGGTTTGTTGTAATATGCGTTGGAAAAAAGGATATACATGTGCACACAGTGAACATTCGGAATTGTATTATGAATTTAGCGGATTTATTCCATAATTATTCAATACACAAAGTACTGGGGTGTGCTCATTTTTATGACTGCGAAACAACAATCATATTTACACTATCTGCTTATTATGAATCCCACCGATGTTCTAGGCACGACACGCCCCATTGCAATTAATGCTTCTATAAATAGTCATTGTTAGATTTATCTAAAAAAATAAAACTTTTATAAGTCAAATAAAATACTTTATTTTTGCGATTATTAGGGGGAAAATTTTCCAAAATGTTGCCACTTGAGAACATTCAAAGAGAAATTTATGACTGTGTAAAGGAAAATTGTTTTTTTTGTATGTGGGTTTTCTTTGGCAAATACTCATGACAAAATGAAATTGTTCATGAAAACACCCAGGATGTTTCTTAGAGGTTACGATAACGGTGCGTATCCTTGAATAGACAGTACCTGATCATTGATGAAACATCAACAACAACCACGCACACAAGACAATCTCAAGGCATTTTAATTGTATGTTAACTGATAATGACGCCTTGATGCTCGTATGACTGTAGATGGAAAATGGCATCTTGTTGCCAACTCTCCAGTCTGCCCTTCCCTTCCTGGATCTACACGGAACACCCCGATTGGAGTTTCACCAATCCGTCTTTGATGAACTTCGTGAAAAGTTACTGGAGCGAGTGGCTACTATTGCTGAGGGCAAAGAGGAGGACAGGTAGGAGGAACTAGGGGAGCTGAAGTGAAATTCTGAACGTGTCTGCCATGATGTGTTTATTTTTCATACATTTGCAGATATGGGAAGCTTGAAGAGTTACTGGAGAAAAGCTTTCCACTGGTCAAAATGCCATCCATTCAACCAGTGGTGATGCAAGTCCTAAAACATTTACCCAAGGTCTGTGTTTGCACCATGTTGAGTATTAATATCATGGAAATTGGATAACTTTATTCATCCCGTATTCGGGAAATTTCATTGTGACAGTAGCAAGAAAAGGCATAGTTATAGTGTGGATCAATAAAAAAGAGGCAAGATGATCTTAGGCAATGGGTGTCCAATTCATTTTAACTGGGAAGATGACCACTGGCAGTCTACACAGTTAAAATAGATTAAGTAGGTAGTATTATGTACATTACAACCATAACCCTGATGCTTGAAATTAAAAAAGCATCACCTTACTAACCGTGAACACTTCCAGGTACCCGAGAAGAAACTGAAGATGGTCATGGCAGACAAGGAGCTTTACAAAGTGTGTGCTGTGGAGGTGAAAAGACAAATCTGGCAGGACAACCAGGCCCTATTTGGGGATGAGGTTTCACCTCTCCTAAAGCAGTATATTGTGGAAAAAGAAGCAGCTCTATTCAGCAACGATCTCTCTATTCTACATAATTTCTTCAGCCCATCTCCAAAAATGCGACGTCAAGGCGAGGTGTGTGTGTGGGGGGGAGTAAATTGTCACATTACATGAACTCAGTATCCAACACAGGTGTTTAATTGTTCTGTTTGTGTGTATTTTAGGTGGTCCTGAAGCTAACCCAGATGATTGGGAAGAATGTAAAGCTTTATGATATGGTTTTGCAGTTTTTGCGAACACTGTTCCTACGGACTCGAAATGTCCACTACTGTACTCTTAGAGCAGAACTGCTAATGTCTCTTCATGACTTGGACATCAGTGAAATCTGTTCTGTTGACCCCTGCCACAAGGTACGAAGACATTTCTCTCTTAACAAGAGGACAGGGAGATGTTGCAACATAGGTCAAAGTACATTTCTTTTAATTGTTTTACTTTTTCATTTGCCACAGTTCACTTGGTGTTTAGATGCCTGCATTCGGGAGAAGTTTGTGGATGGAAAACGCGCAAGAGAGTTGCAAGGGTTCTTAGATGGGGTCAAGAAAGGACAAGAGCAAGTACTTGGGTAAAAAAAAGAGCAGACATGGCTAAGCATAATTTTTCTTTCTTTTGGATATAAATGTAAATAATAATCGGACATAGGCTTTGTCATCATCATTGACTCGACAAAAGCCTAATTGTCATCATACCCAGACTTTCTGCGTATGATGAAATTGGTTTAAAAAAAATGATAGTGACCTATACTTTTAGGGACCTATCTATGATCCTCTGTGATCCATTTGCGTCCAACACTCTGGTGCTGACAATCATGAGGAACCTGCAAGAGCTTCTTAGCCAGGATGCTCTACCTAGGGTGAGCGACTTGTTATCACTTTTTTTTTTTAAAGTCTTCAATTAGCCAAATTTCACTCGCTATGAATTACGAGCTTGAGTTGAGTGATTAAGCATTTCATTATTTTGCCAACCTTCATTAAAATTGAAATAGTTTTAAATGAAAGAAGTGTCTCTTGTGAAAGTAATGATAATTATGGAACTTGTGACCTTTTATCGTGAACTTGATTTCAAACAGTATAACTTAAGGAAGTCATTTCGTCTTCAGGATAGCTCTGATCTGATGTTGCTTCTGAGGATGCTTTCTCTTGGTCAAGGAGCGTGGGATATGATTGACAGTCAAGTGTTCAAAGAACCTCGTTTGGTATTCGCAATTGTTGTCTTATGTGTTGCACAATTCTTGCCTTTTAAAATTGTTTTATAATTGTTGTTGTTGTTGTTTTTTTTACTGTTTACACACACACACTCAGGATTTGGAGCTCATGACCCGCTTTTTGCCTGCCATGATGTCGGTAGTTGTGGATGACCATACTTTCACTGTTGAGCAGAAACTTCCCAGTGAAGAAAAGACCTCGCTTTCCTATCCTACCACTTTACCAGATGCCTTTACCAGGTAAAATTTTACAGGTGACGAGAAAATGTATTCGCCTACAAAATACAATTATTCAGTAAGTTAATGAAAAATACTCAGTTGCTGGTGAACGTATTTAGAGTTATACACTAACTTTTCGTGTTTTGCCACAGGCAATTGATTGTTTGGATTTTTTAAAGGGTATACAACTACAAAAGTGTGGACTTTCTGTAGTAGATCAGATACTTATTTGTACCTATGTCTAGCTAGAAAAATGATGAATCAATTATGCAATCATTCTCTGGTGATTCTGCCTTAGATACCTGCAGGAGAATCGAGTGGCCTGTGAAATGGGCCTCTATTACATCCTTCACATCGCCAAGCTGAGAAACAAGAATGCCTTACAAAGGTTACTGCCTGCCCTCGGTGAGAATCCACCATGTTTTCCTAAAACTAGTGAAACAGGTTGCATAACATTTTGAATTAATCTTGTATTTACTTGAAGGTATTAAGATCAGTTAAAAACTAAGATATAAGACTGTTTGTCTTTAATTCAATTCAATTGTACAGGCTATTATAAAAATATCTGTCTGTCTTTTCCTTAAGTGGAGACCTACAACGATATGGCTTTTGGTGACATTTTCCTTCATCTGCTTACGGGACACCTCACGCTGCTCTCAGACGAATTCGGAGGAGAAGAATTTTGTTCAGTCGTTTTTGATGGCTTCCTATTGACTACTTTTTCCAGGTTTGCTCTTTTTAACTCTAGACCCGTCTTTACCACAGCTTTCCCCCATTCAACACTAGCTCTAATAATTTGTTACCTGATCCTATAACACTAAAATTAGCAGATGTTTTTTGACCTCTGACCCTGCATTACTGTATTTTATTTTTATGCTTATATTTCTACAGTAAAGAAAACGTCCACAGACACCTTCTACGTATGCTACTGCATCTCCATCACAAGGTGTTGCCATCACATATGGAAACTTTGGTCAAAACTTTGGAACCACCAAAACAGGTTTGGCTTACATTTTCAGTCAATTTCTGGTGGACATTGTAGCCTGAGTTTGACTCGTATAACAGTCAGTTTGAGCTTGGCTTAATCATTGGTTTTGTTATGGAAAAAAAATACAGAGCAGTGATCCTGTGAAGGAGCTACACAGCCAACTCCTAGAGAAAATAGAAGCCCAGAAGAAGAGTCCTCCAGTGCCTGAGGAAACTCCATCCATGGATCTCAGTCTTCACCCTGTAAATGTTCCCACCACAGCCTCCACCCCAACTACACCTATCTGAGATCCAAAGGATGCATTTGAATTGAGACTGACTGTAAATATAGCTACGTGTAGTCCTACAAACATGAGCCTGGTTGTTTATTTGTATAAACATTTCTATAGAGATTTCTTCCTATGAATGTTTCTGTTGGTTTTCCAGCTTTTGACGTCATTCTTTTCATTGTCAATATTTTTGTACTCAAGTGAGAAACCAGAACTATGTATTTTTCTGTTTCAGTAGTTACCAGTGCAAAAAAAAAAGAATAAATTAAAAGAAATTTTGAGTATTTGTTCTTTAGAGGGTGATCACTGCCTTGTCTAGTGCAACCGGGAATTCATATTAACATAAAAAGCGCTGACAACACTAAACTCATTACATAAGTATCAATCATGTATTAATGTGACAATTTGATTCACCTTTGGAAGAAATAACTTAAGGCAATGCCAAAAACTGGGCAGCCTTGTATTCTGGCAGTTTCGATTAAAAACATCTTGATGTTAATGTGTGAGGGCGACATCTGCAATTCACCTGCAGGGTTCTATTGTGTAAATTACAGATATCTGCATTTGAATTGTAGATACCTGTCACTCCAGTTTCACAGGTCTCCAATTTGTTTTTCTTAATGCCGACTAGTCTTAATTGCAATTCAAGATGTTTTCAAGACATGGCCGTTTCTAGGCAGCTTCAGAGGTTCTCACTATTTCCATAACACTGTGGATTGTGACAATTATGGACCCATGTAGTTTTAATTGCTGCCACCCTTCCAGTCATAATGAATTGGACGTCTTGTGCCATCTATGGCACTGAAAATTGACCATTAGCACAATGTCTTTTGTTATCAATTTGAGGCCATGATTTAAATACTATGAAATTAAACATTTCATTTTAAAATCCACTTGAGAGGGGTATTGACATACCCAGTGTATTTGTTTTGACTCATAATTGCCTTTATTAAAAATATGTCAAAACAATATTAAAAATCCAACAGTGATTCATATTTATATGAATTATATATTATATTCATTACTCAATTACATATTCATCACTAATATTTCTATAATTGAGGCTAAATGTTTACATCTGGAAATCTCATTTTGGGTCATAAAGGCAGAAACTATCTGGCAAATGCTTATATTGTGTCTTTTATGACTCAACAGGTGATGTCCACGACAGTGTGTGAAATGTGCGATTCAAAAAATGTATATATTATTTTTCCTAAAAATAGACCCTTGCATTATAAAGTTATAACCACATTTATTTTGTTCTTTACGCCACAAAAAAAGCCCAAACACGAGTGACAAGTGGTGTCACTGACCACAAAAGAAATTACGACGCCATTCTCTTTCATTTCGACTTGTCACAATCAAAACTACGTAAGAACAACAACAACAAAGTTCCAAGTCACCTTTTCAAAAATGAAAAAAAAAATAGCTCGAAAGGACTATATATATTAATAACTCACATACAATTTTAGTTCGAGTCAAACTTAGCTTTTAAACGTTAATGTCTCCCTCTAGCGACAAGAAACAGAACCATGACGGGCAAGTAACAATTATTCCCCCCTCAACGACTCCCGATAAATAAAACTTCTTGCTGGTTTGCTAAATTTTCAACTACCTTGTTTGGTGAGCAAACGGCGGAAAAAAAATTGGATTTTATGTAGTGGCCCAGGGTGGAAAAAGTGAAGTATTTTGGTGGCGACAACCATGAGCCACCACCTTGAGAATGTGGTTATGTGTGCTAAGGGGCGGGTTTGGAAGTGGTTGGATCACACAGGTGACGCTCGCAGTTTAGTCCGAGCCGTTTTCGCCACAAATATGGGCAAAATTGACTCTCTTGAGCTCAAATTCGACAGCACTAAGGAGTTTTATAGCCCCGGCGAGTCCATTTCGGGAACTGTGGCTATCAAGGTGGGGCAAAAGCTACAATGTAAAGGTAAGAGTCAGGTAAAAGATCATTTACTTGGTTTCATCTTGCTCTTATCTACAACAGGGGGGAAAAATGGAGTCGCCAAACAAGGAAGTGAAAGCAACATTTGTAGGAATTGATTTGGTTGTTTATTTGGAATCGTTAGTGAATATATTATATTTAGAAAACGACGTGTTAATGTTTAGTATTTGAAGGTGTTTGAGTTTCACTTCAGGGATAAAGAGATTAATGGTATAATTAATAAATAGCATGATTGATTGTAATGAGTGTTTTTTAAATATTCTGTTCTTCAGGATAAGATTTATGTTAAAAGAGAACATTCAAAAACGTAATTGCTATACTTTTATACCTAATGGTGTTTTAAATTATAATACCAGTCCAACATGAATGAGTAAGTAGATGGGTTACCATATTTTGGAGAAGGAATTGACATTATTGCATTGCAATTAATTTTCAAATTCATGATTATATGCATGATAAAAAAATGGATGGACTCAAAGAAAACCATCAACACCAACCTTCATTCATCTTCAAAAGTGTGTGATTAATAATTATATGTTTGTGTTGGAAATAATAGCAACTTGGGAGGAGTTCTTTTAGTCAGCAAATTCAGTCTCTAAATAAATGAATAAAAGTAAATAAACTGGCTCCGTTTTACGCCAATAGATACAATACTGCAGGGCATTATGTTAAAAATTAGGCAGTGGCTCCTTAGCCGGTAACCGGTCAAATAGTCCCAGGGGCTATTTAGCCGGTAACCTATTATTTAACATTGAGTGAATAGGGGATTTTCTAAACCATTCAATCAATCTTATTGAAATTTGATGTGTTATTGCCAATTGATAGATTTTAACATTAGGTGAATAGGGATTTAATGACTATTATTTAGGCAGTGGCTCCGTAGCCATAGTTTCTGACTATTTTCCCCACACAGAATTCATACCGGCTAAATAGCCATATGGGGCCATATAGGCTATTGGACCGGTTACCGGCTAAATAGCCCCTGGGACTATTTGACCGGTTACCGGCTAAGGAGCCACTGCCTAAAAAATAATCTCTACAGTCGCCTTCTCAAAATGTTAAACAATTTTTTTTATTTATTGCTTCTGCCAGTGGCTAAATTCTTAAATGTTTTGAGTGTTTAAACTTCATAATTTGTAAATTTTGAATAATGCACACAGACATGTACACAAAACTCAGTGTTATGAGAATTTGTGTGCTATTGTTCCCTTTTAAAGACATGATTATGTCCTTCATAAATGGGGGTTCTAAGCCTTTGCCAATAAAGCAAATGTATTTAAAGTCGTAGGAATGTAAACATTTTCTTGCCACATTTATCTAAAGGGTGGGTGTAGTAGAGGACGCTGTGATTCAGGTATGATAGCTTATTTATTTACATATATCCTGTAATCACACAAAGATGTTTATTGCCATTTACAGCTATTAAAGTGAACTGCAACGGTTTCTGTGGCATCACCAATAAACTAAATGAAACAACATGGACGCTGGAGGAACAATACTTCAGCAACACAGTTTCTGTTGCAGATATAGGTACAAAGTTTATGTTGACATTGCTATTAGTAGATTTTTCAGTCCAAACATCTTGGACAAAAGACATTATTGCAATCATAACATTGAGTTTCTGTAATTTGCGATGCCTTTGTCCCTCAACTCTTTGTTTCCCTCCACAGGTACTCTGAAACCAGGAAGTCACACATTTCCCTTCAAGTTTCTTATACCTGGTACGTTCTATGTAAATCTAATTGGCCATTTTAAATTTGTTGTTGTACTTAGTTGATGTTACTGCTGGTATGAACAATTTTTTTTTGTAACCACAATACCCATTTAAACATTATATATATTTTTTTTCCAGGCTCGGCTCCAACGTCATTTAGGGGCAACTATGGTAGCATAGTATACAGAATAAGAGCTTTCATTGACACACCACGCTTCTGCAAAGACTACAGTACAGAGAAAGCCTTCTTCTTGTTGGATGCCCTGAACTTAAACAAAATTCCAGAAATATGGGTGAGCCATGAACTGTATTTATTTTGCCTAAAATGGACCAATGTATAGGTCCACCTTGGCTCTCAGTCCTATCACTGCAGACTGAAATTGTCTATCTGTACCCAGGGTCCATGTTCATCTTCAGTGGTCCAGGAGTTCACCTACATGTTATTAAAAACGGGCACCGTGATGCTGAAAGCTCAGACTGACAAGAAGGGTTACATACCAGGCCAGATTATTCAACTTTCGGCGATTGTCCACAATAAATCTGAAAAGAGTACAGGCAACATTAGTGCTGCTCTGATACAGGTAAAGCTTCTTTTACATTTGTTGGAGGTAATGAACTTCATGAGTCATAAAACAACACATTCTAATTTTTAAAAATAGTGTGTTTAAATCCAAATAGATTTTTTTTTTACATAAACCGTGTAAATTTATAGATGAAAAATTCATGTCAGTTTTGCAGTTTTGCTTGGGTAGGAATTTACAGCTTTTTTATGTGTATCATGACTAGCCTAGCATGGTTATAGTTGATTACTAATTCAATTGGCCAAGGAAATAACAATGTAAAGCTTTTGTAGATCAGAAGTCAATTTGAGGGTTCAGAAAAATAGTTCCTATTTTTTAATTTGTTTTAATTTGAGAAAATAACCAGCCGGCCAAAAGCCCCTAAAGCAAAAAAAAATGGCTAATGATTAGATTTCCATCTAATAATCTAAAAGTTTTCAAGGAGAGAAAATGCAATTGCACCATACCAACAATCTTGCAGGAAAAGGATGTCACGAGACTTGTGAAATGTTGTTGCTGAAACAGTTGGAACAAAATTAAAGACTTATTGAGGTTGCTGAGTCAAGAACTAGAATGTCCTAGGAACATAACGTTTTGCCAGTTGGACAACCAGATCAAAGGAAACATGTGTACATATTGTTCAATGCAATGAGTTGTGGCTATGAATCATTGTGTTCTTCTGTTTCAGAGAGTAACGTATCATACAAAAAAACCCATCCATGACGTGAGGGCCATTGTAGAGTTGGAAGGTGGTCGAGTTAAAGCTGGCAAAGTGCTAGAGTGGAAGGAGCAGATCATTGTTCCTCCTCTGCCACAGTCAAACCTTACTGGCTGCGAGCTTATCAAGGTCGAATACTACGTAAAAGTAAGAAAAAAATGTCTTCCTCCTGATTCAAATGGTCACTGACTCATTCCATAAATATGATTGGGAACAGTAGCAATGTGTCCAAAAAATCGGTTGATTCTTTTTGAATGATCCATGTTAGAGTTTACATTCCCATGCTTGTCTTAAATATAATTTAGCTACTAGTAAGTCAATTGGGGTGAATTGAGATTGGAATATTGATCAATACATTTAACTGTTTAAACCCTTCATCTCTCGATGCCTAGGTCAGCCTAAAGTCTCCACAAGTTGTTTTGACATTACCAATCCACATTGGGAATATCTCTTTGGATAGGAGGTTTCAACCATCGCAAAACCAAGCTTCTCAATCTTCTGTAAATGTTGAAGACACGTCACCCATTATAGCTTCTGCCCCCATATCATCTCCACCTCCCACCGCCCCGAAACCGACTCCACGTGCCGCTCCTCGCGCCAGACTTTCAGACTCCAACCCTCCGAACGTTACATTGGCTGAATGCCAACCAGGAGCTGAGGGTGGGATACGGTCGGATGGCAGCTTCACCAACAAGCGCCACTCCCAATTGTCACCAACTGGATTTAGTTATGCTCCTGGCCTCGCCTTCCCAAACCGCCATCAAAGCCGCTCAGGCGTGAACCCAGAAGGAACTCCGCACAGTGCTTCCACGAGGACTCCAACTTCTTATTCCAATGTGAACACTGCTTTCCCGGCATTAACTCCACTTTCCATGCCTCCGGACTACAGAAGCACAGAGTTCCCACAAGGTGAGTTGGCAGGATTTCTTTCAGGCTGAGCTCACAGATTTGACCAGTGGAATTGGAAAGGTTGTCTAAATCTAGGAATTTGGTCGGCGTTAGTGCTCAAAATACGACTGCAAACCAAAAGTTGTCATGATTGATTGATCAGAGATATTACTCTTTCCTGAACATAATTCATAAATGGTCATTGTTTGCTATTCCAATTGTGTGTTTAAATGGGATCATAATTCTGTCAGGTTAGAGCCCAAAAAAGCAATCCAAGCAAAATAATGAAATTCAAGCAAACAAAGTCATCTTAAAAATAAAGCTTATAATGATTCCCACAAAGTACGGACAAATAGGCTTAAGGACAGTTTTTTCCCCACATCCATCAGAACTCTAAATTTGCGGTAACACAACACACATTCCCTTCTGAGGTAATATGAAAAGATGTTTGGGTGGTGATCTGCCTCCTACTAGCTGACTGAAGGTAAGTGAAAGACAGTGAGAGGTAAGTGACCTGTATCCATAACAGCAGAATGCCAAATTACAAGTCCGTAACTATCACTTATTTAGGTCTTTTGCCGAGTAAACGCACCTTATGGAGAAGCACTACCAATTTCGTCATACGCAGTTTCTGGGTGTGATGACAAGTAGGCTTTTGTTGTTGATGATGACGACAGGGCCTATGTCCGATTATTATTATTACATTTACCCTTAGCTTTCTCGCTTGTCCTATATGTTGTTTTGCTTGATAAACAGATTTCTCTCTTTTCTCCTGCACTCTTAGCTTTTTGCTTTTGCTATATTTGACTCTGAATCATATCACGGATGGTCGAACTTTTCGCCAAGTGTATCCCAATTGGTCAAGTAGATTTCCTTCAACGCTACTCTGCACTCACTCATTAAGAAATCCGATCACATGACAACTTTTTACCATTAGAGGAGAACAAAAATAATAATTTCAAAATATTTAATGCCTGTGGAAGGAGTTTAAACGTGGAATCTGTTGAAAATATTTGGTATTCAAAGTTCACAAGTAAGGTTACAGAATAATAGTTTGATTGTTTGATCCACTCTCTCGGTTTGTGAAACATGATTATTAAATGGATGTTACAATTAGGTCAAAGGTATCCAATAATGGGTTAAACCATAATGAGTTTTACTAATTAGCTGCTTATGATTGTTTTTCAGAGGCTCCTCCTTCCTATGACGAGAGCTGCAACACATGAACAAGTGTGCAAGCATCATCACATCATGGTGGAATACATGCTTACAAATTAGTTGGATTAGTTTTCTTAAAAAATAATTCCTATTCCAAACCTACTTTGTAGTTTTTTTCTTATTCGTACATATATTTTAAATTAGAATAGCTCAGAATTCCTTTAATATATTTTTAAATGGTAATATTAAAGGTGAGTTGGTTTGTTTGTTTTTGGTGGCAAGAGCTTGACTTGTTAAATATATTTGTTGTTGAACAGATTTCTAATTACTTTATTAGAATTTAGCATAAGAATATTTTCTTAATCTACTGTATTTGTTTTTCAATTTTGAAATACTCCACTATGTAGATTTTATAGTGTGGAAAAGTATAATGATCATTTAAAATAACAAATGTTTTCATTCAAAATTTCACTAACCCAATAAAAAATCCTACAAAAAGCCTCACATTTTTTACTCATTTACAGTAATAATGGTGTCCTCTCAAATGTACTACTACTTATAAACCCCAAAACAACACACCTTATCAAGATTCTGGCTAAAACTGGTATGATATATTCTAGGGCAGGGGTCGGGAACCTTTTTGACAGAGAGAGCCATAAACAATTCATATTTTCTAATATTATTCCTTGAGAGCCATACTCATAATTTAACATACATGAAAAATGTGCGCCCTTTTTTAAAATTAATTTCACCCCTTTGAAAGTACAAAAACTCCCTGAATTCTTTTGCCAACATTCGTACGCTGTTGCTAATCACTGTATGCATAAAGTGTCGTCTAATTAAAAGAATAATGATTAAAGCGGTGCTAGATGTAGCGTCAATGCCACAGACTTGATGCTCCTATTGGTGCATTCAGAACTCCATATATTAACTGATAGGTTATCTGGGAGCCATATGCACCAACCAAAAGAGCCACATAAGGCTCCCGAGCCATAGGTTCCCTACCCCTGTTCTCGGGAGACTATCTGACTCCAAAAGAAAACGTAATTTTAGATACCTCTCATGGTCTGATAAAATTAAAATTAAACTTTGTGGACATATGAAGCACCATTACTTTGTAACAAAAAATAGTACAGTAGTATGTACGTAGTAATATAGTTTATAGTTGGGCTCTGTTGCGTTCATTTCTAACCACCAAGGGGCAGCAATGTGTCCAATCCCCCGGAAATTCAAACGAAGAAGTGCAAGTCTAGCAACTGCACTTGTAAATTAACAACAACATCTCCGCATCTTCATAAACTTCACATTTCGAGGCGAAGACCGTGATGGCATGCTTCCCCCCCCTTTTTTACAACTCTTAAAAGTTTGATTCTCTAAGATATGCCACTGTTTATGGTACATCCGCTTGAATTTGAGTGACTCGGTCAACTTTTCCAAACCTGCAGGAACAAAGCCCGATTGAATGTCAACAGTAGTTTAGAGTGCGCCTATTTGTTGAATACACTAATTTAAAATCTAGTATAGTATACTTGTTTTTAAGTGACCAGTATTTTATCGGGAGACTCATGGACCACAAGGGAGCTAAAGAGGGTCCAGGATCAGAAGTGGGACTCTTAAATACTTTAGGGACCACCGTGAGAACCCGACTGAAGCAGACTGACAGTTCAAGAGTGAAGGCAACTCCTTTTCACATTGTAAGTGACGTGGGATTGAGATGGAACCGTGGCCCCCGACCTTCTGGCTCTCCAACGAAAAGGTCCGGATTACCTGACCCATCCGATCCATTGAATGCTCAACTTGTACAGAAGGAAGATGTTGTTGCGGCATCCATCCCCATCGGAGAAACAGACGACCCAATACGCGATTTAAAAAATAAGCAGTCCACCTCTATTGAAAAAACAAGTGCACGTGAATGCGAGGTAAGAAAATACTAATTTGCGTTTATATGAAGCTAGGGCACAATTCCACTTATACCACACATACCTAACGATTTTGTTTTGTCTTTGCCCCTTTTTTGACGTTAGTTAGTTAACGTTTCAACGATTACTTGTGAAGTTTTGGAGATGGGGGATGTGATACTGCTTTTATTTTCCTGTCAGTGCAACTTTATTTTCGTTCATTCATTTTCTATACCGCTTATCCTCACGAGGGTCGCGGGGGGTGCTGGAGTCTATCCCAGCTGACTTCGGGCCAGTGGTGGGGGACACCCTTAATTGGTGGCCAGCCAATCGGAGATGGACAACCATGCACACACACATCCATACCTAGGGGCAATTTAGAGTGTCCAATCAGCCTACCATGTTTTTGGAATGTGGGAGGAAATCGGAGCACCCGGAGGAAACCCACCCAGGCCCGGGGAGAACATGCAAACTCCACACAGGTGGACGTGACCATGATTTGAACCCATAACCCTAGAGCTGTGAGGCCGACGCGCTAACCAATCGTGCCACCAAGCCGCCATCCAATCATATCTAGGGGCAATTTAAAGTGTTCAACCAACCTACCATGCATTTTGGGGAATGTGGGAGGAAGCCGGAGTACCCGGAGAAAAGCCCTGCAAGGCCAGGGAGAACATTCAAATTCCACACAGGCATTCCGAACCTGGGATTGAACACTTGAACTCAGAACTGTGAGGCTGATGCACTAACCACTCGTCCACCAATCTACATTTGCTGTTGTCTTTCTCTCTCAAGCCCACTAAGAGTAAAGCAAAATTGGAACTAGAAGACATGCACACTTCTGAAGCCACAGACGGTTGTGTAGATGATGGTGAAAAGAGTGTGTCCTTCACCTCGACTAAACCTCACTCAGGTATTCCTTTCATAATTTGGTGATTGGTGTGAAACCGTATTTTATGTTTGACATTCGTCATACATATGTGCATGATTATATTATAATATTGTAACATTTTCATATTTATATTGTATCAAAACATGTGTTTTATAGGTAAAGGTTTTTTTTAATCTACCATTTCTACCTCATTTTATACCATAACATATACAATCCTGGTATCTAATATGTTAGCAGTGTTTTTACTCTGTAGCTATTTATATACTATATATTTCTTTTTATAGCTGTGAAAAGGAAGAAAAGGAAGATGGGACTGTACAACTTTGTCCCAAAAAAGAAGGCAAAGCCACTGAAACAACTAGAAAAAGTAAGTTTGTGCATGAGGATAAATATTATAAAATGTAAAGTGGGTTATTATCAAATTTAGAAACTGCACTGCAGTGTTCAGTCAGTGATGTATTGATGTATGATCCATCAAATGACTCATTTTATTCATTCAACTTATTATACCATTCCTACATTGTGAAAATTGTATTTGCATTTCATTTTTTGAATGAAACACATACAAGTAGTAATAATACATACCCTTTATGGTCTTAATTAGAGTTATGACTCTTACCACACTGTGCAGGTGACAAATGTTGGCGTGGATGAGATTATTCCTGCTACTACAAAATGTGAAGAAACCTCAGTTATGAGAAGTGAATTTTTCAAGGATGGACAATCTGGAGAAGCAAGCCATGTTGAGTACACAGAGCTGAATTTAGACTGTATTGACCTAAAAGTTCAGGAAGAGCTACTTTTACCACAATCAATGGGTAAATGGGACATTGCACATACTCACCATATTCATCTTGCAATAATACTGTAAAGCTTTTTTTTTTTACAAGTATACAGATGTCATCCATTCTCTTGTATTTTGACCAGCATTCTCTGAAGCGACCGAATCAGACTTGGACGAGGAGTTACCATTGTGTTGTTGTCGTATGGAGACGCCATCCTGCGGAGACAGATTTTCTGAAAATGACCAGACCTGTATGGCCATGGAGAGCACAGATGGAATGGTAAAAAAAGCACAAATGAGAGATTCTGTCACAACATCTCTATTGTCCTATGATAAGACGATAGTTTTGGATGGGACTATTGACATTTTCGGATTATTAGTCATTCGTTGCAACGTTTTATTTTCCAGTGCGGTTTATTTAAGATTTTTTTTTACAGGCTAACAAGCTGCATATCTTTTGCTGGAAATATCCCTTAATACAATGTACAAACCTGTGATTTATAACCTATTGTGGTTTATATATGAACAAATAATTTTCCTGTAAAATTCGCTGGGTGTGTTTTATAGTCAGGTGCAGCTTATAGTAAAAAATATACAGTAATTAAACCTTTGAAACATTTTACTTCATTTTTAATCATGTAGGAGAATTTATACTTATTTGAATGTATGACATACACTCATTGTTTTCTTTTTTCAGTTGAATCGTTGCCAAAATCATGTCATTAAATATGAAAGGATGAGACCTTCTAATGTAGTCCATATGCAGGTTCTGTGTGAGAAACACAGGGCCAGCATGGTTAAACATCAATGCTGCCCAGGCTGTGGAATCTTCTGTAATGCGGTGAGTGGAATCCTAAAAATCACACATAATAGCCCTGCCTCCCTTCTTCGATAACAACTATGACAAGATCCTTCAAGATCGAAAACAAAATGTCATGAAAATCACACTTGAAGAGCGTTGTTAATTGGCCTGCCAAATTTAATTTGAAAACAGACAAAGAAATAACACTCTGAAATCACTTGACATCGTCTCTAAAGTTGCTTTTCTGGATTTCCCCTCAGGGTACCTTCATGGAGTGTCAGCCTTATAGCAACATTTCCCACCGCTTTCACAGGGGCTGTGCCTCCATTTTGAAAGATCGCAGGTTTTGCCCACACTGCGGAGAAGACGCCAGTGGGGCCAAAGAAGTCACAGTGCCCTCACCCCTGCCCTCCTCGCCATCACTACCTACTTCCCAGCCAAAACCCACCACACAGATACTCAGGGCTAAAAAGACAAGCGAACCCCAAAGGAGCAGAGAGACACACTCAAACAAGTAAATGACATTGTTTTAATCATCTCATACAAAATTAGAAACTACATAACAATGTATGGATTTCTTCTAATGCTACAGCAGTACTGCAGCCAGTCCTAATGAATCATTAGATAATATACTGACTGGACTAGATGATGAAAAGTAAGTTTACACATGAAGCATTTCCTCGTTTTGGAAACACTGAAGTGTCATTTATTCTGTCTCACTTTTTTTGTAGTTTGAAACCAACAAAAGTCAATTTCACGACTAAACAACTGTATATTTCTGCAAAGGAAGGGGAGCTCCAGAGGGTCATTCGCCTCTTGGGTACGTCCAATAGTTATTTTTTCTTTATTTTACGAGCAGATTTGATTTAACAGTGTTTTAGTACCATTATATATATATATGGTTATTTTCAAATTTCGTCTACTGCAGTTGATGGAAAGGACCCCAATTTTCTCATGGATGTCCAAAACAAACGAACCCCGCTACATGCGGCTGCTGCAGAAGGGCACGAGGAAATTTGCCATATGCTAATCCAGGTGAGGCCAAGTTTCTATACTTTCCAAGTTTGTAAAATGCAGCAATCCACAAAAGATAATTTTGCTTTGCTAACTTGGACCTTATTTGAATTTTTTTCTCCTAAGTAATGATTTATTGAGTATTGTAGTGTTCAATTTTTTCTGTGTTTTTAGTTCAAAAATCATTTTGTAAAATCTAAAAATATATTTAAAAAAAGGTAAAATAAACATTGTTTTAGATCTATAAAAAACTGAATATGCAGTGCTTTTAATCCAGTTCTTTTAATCCATTTATAAAAAAATCTAAATATTACATCTAAAATGGTCCGGCCCACGTGAAATCAAGTTGACGTTAAAGCGGCCCGCGAACCAACCCGAGTCTGACACCCCTGGTTTAGAATGTGCATGATTGAACCAATTTTTTTTCATACAGCCCGTTGACCTATACATGTTCATCTTTGTGCGGGGGTTTTGTCGTTTAATATGTATTTTTTTGAGTTACAACTTGTGTGTGTGTTTACAGGCTGGAGCCAATTTGGAGATGTTAGATGAAGAGCAAAGAACTCCTTTACTGGCAGCTTGTGAAAATAATCATTTAGGGACTGTAAAATACCTAATAATGGCTGGGGCTGCTATTAACCACAAGGTACGCTCTTAGACGTACATATTAACTCGTCAACATCATTTTTATCTTGAGCCACGTTAATATTTTGTGGCCGGTTGCAGCAATAAGACGATAACTAAAAAAATAATTCTTATCAATACATTCAATAAACAAAATACTGATACACATACAACTAGAGTTGGATTGACTTGCTAGCATTTTCTATGAATTGGTCAAATTCTTCAAATATCTTTGTTGTCCAATGTTTGTTTGATGGAAATTGTATTTCCACGTAAGGATTCAATGGGCTTTACCTGTTTGCATCTGGCCTCTAAACTTGGACATCATGACATTGTTCAACATCTGCTCTCCAAGTCATCCAAGTACATCAACTGTCAGGTAGACACTTTGTACTACATTCAACGGGGACCTACTGTACCTACCTAAAATATTCAGCTGTTTCTACTTTTGGCCACACTGCCTATATTTTATTTGTGTGATTATAAGAAGTGTAACTTGTGCTTCAGCAGGATGTTGGTGGATGGACTCCCATCACTTGGGCAATCGAGTACAAACGCAAGGACGTGTTCTACCTGTTGCTGGCCAAAGGGGCGGACGTTAACATCAGAGACAAGGTCATTTCAGACACTACCTGTGAAACATCTTTCTAATTGGGGAGCTAAAGCGTTAACCCAAAGAAATTTTGCAATGTGAAGTGTATCAAAACTTTCTTTTCTTGACGGGGAAAATTTGAAATTTGTGTTTGAATTTTTGGGTGTGACTTCAGGCCTCAATTTGTATTCTTATCTTTATTCTTATAGATGTGAGAGATGTGATTAAAATCTATCCCACTTCACAGGAACAGAATGTATGCCTGCATTGGGCAGCTTTATCGGGGTGTGCTGAAATCACCCAGGCTCTGTTGGGTGCCAAGTGTGACCAAAATTCTGTCAATGTTCATGGGGACCTGCCAATTCATGTGGCTGCCAGAGAAAACCACCTAGAGTGTGTCAAGTGAGTATACCTTTATCGCTTTATTTGGATATGCATTAAAAACCCAGGACAGATTTTCAGTTTTACTAGAAAATTAGTACTTTGTGAAGACTGTGGAGATTTTTGTGTGTTCAGGAAAAACACATACTTTTAGGTACATTGCAATAATGAGGGGTTGGCTAATTGTTGGGTATGATGTTTTCTACATTGCATTATTTAGGTTTCAGATTCATCCATATGTGGAGGTCTTAGATTACAATTTAAATTGCAGGTTGTTTTTGACCAACGGAGTTAACATGAATCAGAAGAACAGGGACGGACAAACCGCTTTGGACTGTTGCGTCAATGGCTCAAAGGTATGGGTGGCCCTTAACTCGAGCACAAAGCTGAACGATACCAAGGGGAATGCTGAGGAGCAGTTGCTCGTTAGGTAGGCAATTGTGTGTAAATGTTTGTTTATATAATAAGTTTTATAAAAATCAAGTAAACAATCAATTATGTTCATCATTTAAATAGGGCATGTGCTTTGCTGAATATGTGTAATTTCCAATTTAACGCAAGTGATATGTGATTGCCATCCTATTTCTTTATATTGTAACCTTTTCTCTGATAGGGACATTTCTCGAGGTTATGAGGTCGTTCCCATAAGCTGTGTTAATGGTGTTGACGACAAGGCATATCCCGGAAACTTTAAATACATACCAGACAACTGTGTCACTTCCCCTGTAAACATTGACTGTGACATAACTCACCTGCAGGTAAAATTTTACCTGTTTAGAAAGAAAAAACAATAGAAAACAGCCATGAATTTGTATGAGGTTCATATACATATCTGCAGTTTGAGCAGCTATACAATTTTATTATTTGTATATCTTGTTTTTTTCTCCCCAATTAGCACTGTAGTTGCACAGATGACTGTTCATCCAGTACTTGCACATGTGGTCAGCTTAGTCTACAATGTTGGTACGATAGTGTAAGTATAAAGAAAGAAAATGTTTCCTTAGTTACACAGCGTCTACACGTGCAACATTCTCCTCTGATTATAGCACCCATAGCAATTTAAACAACAACTTCTACGTATACTGTATGCAGGAGGGGTGCCTGCTGTCGGATTTCTGTCAGCAGAATCCCCCAGTGCTCTTTGAGTGTAACCATGCCTGCCTATGCTGGAGAACCTGCAAGAATCGCGTTGTTCAAAATGGATTGAGGTGAGGCAATCGGAAACACTTTCAAGCAATACGCTTAATAGTCATTTCTTTTATTTATTTCTTATATTTTGCATGTGAAGTCACCCAGATAATATCAAAATAAAAGTGGTCTGAGAACTTTTCTCTGTACTGCTTTGTTACTAGAGTGCAACTACAGCTTTTCAGAACAATGAAAATGGGCTGGGGAGTGAGAGTCATGCAAGATGTCCCCCAAGGAACATTTATTTGCGAGTGAGGAAAATCTTTCTAAGTGAATGGGTAGTATACTTTACAACATGTTCAGTTTATAAAGGCATTTTCCTTTCCATTTTATCAAGGTATATTGGCGAGATCATCACTGACACTGAAGCTAACAATAGAGAGAATGACTCTTTCCTCTTTACGCTTAACGATAAGGTTGGTTGACCCTTGTTCCCCTTTTCATCTCCACAATTCCTTTACAAATGACCATCTGAAGTATTTTAAAAGTTTCTGCAGCAGCCTGTTACAAGCAATTTACAATAAAACGCTGCTACAAAAAATTCCAAGAGTTAAAAAAAAAAAATCAAACACTGCTTTTTCAAATTTGGCTAACGCCAATTATTTTTTAGTGCCCATAGTAAAAAAAAATCTGTCTTGATGCATGCATAGACTGTCCAGCACAGCCCTTAGTTTCACTAGAAACTCGGCATATGCAGTAAATACATAGTATTTGAAATTTCCATCCATTCATCCAATATTTGTTATTGTGTTGTTCCTATGCAGGTAGATGATGTACATTGCATTGATGCAAGACTTTTTGGCAACATTGGCCGCTTCATTAACCATCTTTGTGAGCCCAACCTGTTAGCCGTGAAGGTATTCACCATGCACCAGGATATGCGCTTTCCAAGGATTGCTTTCTTCTCCAACAAAACTATTAAAGCTGGCAATCAGATCGGGTAAGCGCTATTTCACTCTATTTAACTCAGGACTGGATTGATTTAGGTGGAGTAATACGTGTTAGCGATTTAGATTTTTTGTTTTATATGAGCATGATTGAAATCAAAAGAACATCACCAAATCATGACATCTCTTCATCAGGTTTGACTACGGTGATCACTACTGGATGGTGAAGAGCAAATACATGAGCTGCGAATGTGGTTCACCCATGTGTCGCTACTCTGAAAGATAAAATTTAATGATCACGTTGTAGTGTAGCGACACTGACTCACATATCTTTGTAAATAACATTTTTCTGTCACGTTTAAGCTTTTAGATACATTTTGGTTTACACATTCTGGTATGTATTTGATCAGTATATGCCGTATTAGACGTGATTTGTCCCGGCAACATATGCATAGAGGTTGATCGACAATGGGATAAATGCTTGTATACTTAAATCTGTTTTAAAAGTATTCACAAAATCTGATAGTCATATTTACAAATGAGTTTATTTCTATTTGTATGCACACCAGGTCCATGACTTGTGACATGAATTAAAAAGTCACTGTTATTTGTCACTGTCTCCATCAATAATGTCACCACTTTTATGAACAAGCGTTAGTGTCTTGGAAATTGTGTCATTTGCATCACCGTTATCTTTTCTAAAGAAAGATTTGGGGAATAATGCAAAAATCAATATCTATAGCAAAACACTATAAAATAACATTTTCATTTATTTTAAATTTGGTTAGATTTTTGAAAAGTATTTCCATAAAATAACAGCCTACCGTCAATACTGATCTAAAAGACATAGCTGCAGCATTTTAAACTTTAATGGTAAAGTTTTGTCCTTTGCAAACAATCTTATGTTGTTACTTGATAAATTATATTTGCGCAAAAGGATTTTCAAAATATTTTTATTTTTTTCCTTTTTAATGACCTTGTTACAAGCATATTATTGTATTTCAAATTGGAAGGTACTTTGTATAATAATTTTGTGTATAAAAAAATAACCACAAATGTCTACTTGTCAAATGTACAAAAGTTTAAATAAATAAATAACTAAATAGAAGGAGGAACACTCGTCTCATTTCTGGAGACTTTAGTCCCACCCATCAACTGTCATAAGCCAATCAGAATGCAGAGAGGCGTCTTCACTTGCGACGGATTGTTAACCAAACACATGCTGACGCAGTCTTTCTATTTCCTGAGTGCTGGAGCTTCTGTTGCAAACATGAAGTTAGCTTTAATAGCAATAATGATGAATTTACACGCGCTGTCACAGTGTCAGGTCAAGGTAATACACGTTAAACGTTTGTTTTTGTCCTAAATTGATTTGTTTTTCCTTGCAAAGTTTGACCCGTGATCAATGTTCCCTCTAATTGTTCATATGTTTGGGCATACAGACAACCCCCTTGAGCAAACAGAGGACCAGTGTGAGCAACATTATAAATGCTAGCTATGGGCACACACCAGTATCTATGATCCAGAAATGATCTAGTCATAATAAAATGTAATTAATATCTATGAATAAAACATCTTAATAAATGACACTAAAATATGCACAAATCGGACTTATAATTTTCCCTTATTTTTCAAGTCGGTCCTTCTCACTTCTCATTCTCGTTCAAATGACTTTTCTGCTGAATCTGCCACTTGCGATAGTCAAGTTTCCATTATATGCAATATTTTTCTATCAGAAAACCCGCTTAAGACTTTTGCTTCGCTGCATGTTTTGTAGAGGAGACCTTTTTTGTTTGTAATTTGTTTATTTAATAAGGGACAGCACATATTAATGAAAATATTTATATTAATGTTAATGAACATATATATGTAAATATGTAAGATTGTAGCCGAGGGCTAAATTCCATCTTTAGTCGCTTTTGTAGGTTGAAGACAAACGATAAAACATACTAGACACACACAAAGCACAGCAGTTTTAGACAATTCTCACCAAAATTCATCGCTTGTTCTTCTATTTGCACACACTTCTACAGCCATTCCATCTTAAAAGAACCGCATTTTATTTTTATTTTGGCTCGTGTCGCCATGATTAAGGCTTATAATAAATAATCGGACATAGGCCCTGTCGTCATCATCAACAACAAAAGCCTAATTGTCATCACACCCAGAAACTGCGTATGACGAAATTGGTAGTGCTTCTCCATAAGGTGCGTTTTCTCGGCAAAAGACCCAAATATGTGATAGTTTCGGACTCGTAATTTGGCATTCTGCCGTTATGGATACATATATATAATTATTTATTTTTTAAAATGTCTTATCAGTTTTGGAACGCCCACTTTTCTGACACTGAATGTGGAATTAATATAAATGAAATCAGGGTTGTTTTTGTATTCATTATCAGCCATGCTTATTCTAATCTTATCCAGTTTGTCCCAAAAAGGTAATGGTACCTTTCACACTGTTTTTGCCAGACCATAATTGTAAAAAAACATTTGACTAAGACTATTTTTTATTATTGTGTATTTATTATTATTATAATATTTTTTTTAGACAGGAGCTCATAAATTAAAGACACAACCCAGTTTCAAAGAAAAGTATTTCACCCAGACCCTGGACCATTTCAACTTTAATTCAATGGGGAATGGAACATTCCTTCAGCGTTACCTGATCACAGGTGACCATTTGACCAATATTCAGTTGTATATTTCAATCAGCCAAAAATTATTAGGTGTTAATTTATGTCTTGATTTCCCCTACAGATGAATACTGGAAAATTGGGTACGGTCCAATTTTCTTCTACACTGGCAATGAAGGGGACATCTTGGAATTTGCCCTTAACTCTGGATTTTTGATGGAATTGGCCGCTCAGCAGGAAGCCTTGGTCATATTTGCTGAACATGTAAACAAATGTTACATTGTTTTCTTTGTTGCGAAAGCTGAAAAAAGCCAACATATCTTACTGGAATTTTCCCTTGAGCACTTACAGAGAATCAGACAAATTAAGAGTCATTTTTTAACTTGATGTTTTTTTGATTGGCTTACATTTATTTTTCTTCTTACAGAGGTACTATGGCAAGTCTTCTCCTTTTGGCAATGACTCCTTCAACATACCTCAGATTGGACTGTTGACAGTGGAACAGGCAATCGCCGATTACGCCATCATAATCAGTGTGTTGAAACATCAGATGGGAGCCACAGATTGCCCTGTCATTGTTTTTGGTGGGAGGTAAGATTAGCCTAACATCGTCAAAAGGTGATTTTACTCACATTTACCTTCCTTTTTAGTGACATCCTTTAACCAGTGGCTTAAAAAATCTATGTATAAATGACTATATTATGTAGATTTTATCTGCCTGCGATAAGTTTTAGGAAAGAATATTTTCATGCTCTATTTATTGATATCCACAATTTACCATGAGTTTTTTAGACCCTTTGTAACCTCAAAATTTAACATGCTTTTGTCTCGTGATTCTCTTCAGTTATGGTGGAATGCTGTCAGTTTATATGAGAATAAAATATCCAAATCTGGTGGCTGGTGCTCTAGCTGCTAGTGCTCCCATCCTTTCAACTGCTGGGCTTGGCGACCCTAGACAGTTTTTTAGGGATGTCACTGCTGTAAGTTGAATAGGTTTTATTTAGAATTGTGTGTAGAATTATTAAGAACCACCTAGCATTCTTTGCACGTTCTTACATTAAGTTTACTTCCAAAATTATTGTATCCTATTTGCAGCGCGGTATTATTGGGTGGATAATTTTCTTTCCACATTCATTTAGGGTTTATAATAATCTAAGAAAATATTAATCCAGTGATCATTTTAGGTTTGTACAGTAAATGTTAAGATTTTGTAAAGAAATAGACTAAAAAAAGTTTTTTTCTTTTTTTAAAAGCCCAGATTTTCATTTTCCACAAATTTGCCTTTTTGCTTTATTTGACCCCAATAGGATTTTGAGAATATTTCCCCAGAATGCAGTTCTGCTGTAAAAGGAGCATTTCAGCAGCTGAAAGAGTTAAGTGAAATGCAAGGTAAAATGTGCAATTTTGTCCCTTGCCTTTTCAAATAAAAACAGTTCACTTACATTTTTCTATCATGTATTCTTACTAATGTAATAATAAACATGCAATTTCTCTGAACTTTTTTAGAATACAGTAAAATTCAGTCTGCCCTCAGACTGTGTAAGCGTCCGTCATGTGCGCAGGACATCCATCAGCTAAATGGTTTGCTGAGGAACGCCTTCACGCTGATGGCCATGTTAGATTATCCATACAGCACTCAATTCATAGGAAACATGCCTGCCAATCCTGTCAAGGTAGGGCTTGACATTGTTTCACATTGTCTTAGGGTTATCATTGTTGTATAACGTATTAATTAATTGATTAATTTTGTCTATCCTGGGAGGAAAGAAATGCAAAACCTCTGAAATGTGCAATTTCTAATGGTATATCAGGAAAAAGAGATCAACCCGAACTTCATTTGGCCTCACTTATAATAACTGTGAATGGTTGCAGGTGTTTGGTGACGTCCATATAAGGAGTTTGAATGTGATTGCTTAATTTTGAGCCAAACTGAAACGAGTGTTGTACACTTGCACAATCAATTAACCTTGGTGATCTCAAAAATAGGGGTAATTTTATACCTCTACAGATAAATGTCTCAAAAAGGAAAATAGTATTAGTATACAACATGGTCTGAATTTTTATATTTTATATGTATTTTTTATTTTTTTTTATTTCGTTTTTTTTTAGTTTATTTATTCATTTATGTGTCCGTTCGTTTATTTATTTGTTTGTTTATTTTTTTTATTTTTTTTAATATAAATTTAATATTTATTATTATTATATTTATATTTTATAATATTACAAAAAACATGGCATTTGAAGAAGAATATGTAGATTTTTTTTCTCCACTGACATTTACATTTATATGAATGTGTCATATATATGTATTCTTAATTTTGTCAGGTTGGTTGCGAAATGATGCTGCGTGGATCGGATCTGCTTGCTAATCTCAGAGATACTGCAGGTATGTCCACCAATGCTTCTTTGTGTAACATCATGGAAAATAAATCAGATGAGATAACAGGAAAACAATTGGGCATTTCCTCAAGTTTGAATCATTATTTGTTGCAATTTGTAGATGACGTAGTTCTTTTCAAACGAGCTTGTTGTGCGAGCAGGAAAAAGTTTGTGTCTTTGCAATGAATCAATGTCAAAATCTGGGTTCAACTGAGGTTGTTCAGACCTTTGGATGTTTTACTTTACAGCAATTGTGTACAACTCAACTGGTTTACTGACTTGTTTTGACGCATACACTTTGTATGTGAAGTGTGCTGATCCCACTGGTTGTGGACTTGGCTTTAACAGCATGGCCTGGGACTATCAGGTATTATACAATCACTCTATTTACAACATTTTCATTCGTAGCAAAGGCCTTTTTTGCATCAGATGTGCTGTCCATGTCCACATCATAAAAAAAGATTCATTTTTGTTAAGATGACACAGTAGTTCTCCACATCCATGTGTGTTGCAGGCATGTACGGAAATAAATCTTTGCTGTGAGAGCAACAATGTCACAGACATGTTTCCTACAATGATTTTTACTGAGAAAGAGCGCCTACAGTACTGCTCCAAACGCTGGGGTGTGATTCCACGACCAGACTGGCTAAAAATTCAGTTCTGGGGAGATGGTGAGTGTCTTCAAAATATACATTTATCACAGGTGTGACGCCCAAATAACCTCTTGAATTCCATTCAGCGAACAGTACTCAGATACACTGTATTTGTACAGTATGCCTATAAACATTGCACACTGCTTTTTCTTCAGCCCTTTCTAGAGCCAGCAACATTATTTTCTCCAATGGTGATCTGGACCCATGGGCAAATGGAGGGGTAAGTGGTTTAAATGTGGGTTGTAAAGACAATTCTTTAGATCTGTATGTTTTCTTGAAGGTACGGAAGTCTTTGAGTTCATCATTGATAGCCATCAATATTGCTGGGGGAGCCCATCATCTCGACTTAAGGTATTGGAAGCTGCCCCTTTCTCAATTTTAATGCCATATTAAAATATTTATATAGTTATTTTTGAAAATGATTTTCCAGAGGATCCAATGATGCTGATCCAGCATCAGTAATCAAAGCTAGGATCACTGAAGCAAACCTCATCAAACTATGGGTGGAGGAGGAAAGAACCAAAATACGACTGTTGTCTTGATATTGTTAAGGTTTTGCTGGTTTGGAGACATTTCTTGCGTCAACTGACATTTTCTGTTGATTAATATTCCGTTTTTTTAATTTATCTGCATGTTCATAAAACTACTGCTGGGTACTTAAAAATGAAAAAAGCAAGGTAGAATCAAACCCTTTCTTTTAAGAACAAATAGAAGTATTTTCGTCGACTAGATTTGGTGTATTGTACATACACCAGTTACCATAGAACAAATGGGTCGTTTTCTCAAAACATGAAGGACTGAATCATTTATATAGACTGAATTATCTCCTGCAAACTATTGATTATTCAAAAGTGATAGTGTTCTTGTTGTTCTCTTTGACGATGCAATGTTTGTGGCTCAATGAGTTATTTTTATCCTGAAAAGTGATTTTTTGGGAGATAAGAGCAGAGATTTTTAGACTGAAAAGTGATTGTTTGGGAGCCAACTTGATGTGATTGTCCTTTATTTCATAATAAAATCCCTCCCTTTTATCTTCCAACCTAATTATGTTCATCTTAGAACCTCAAAAAGTTCAGTACACTAAGAATGAATTTTTTTCGTTTGTTTCATGTCATTAAATGACTCACACGCTAGTTGATTCTTTGATTTCAATATATTTTTGCTTTACATTACAATGACCAGGGCTACCAAACACAAAACCAGTTACTTGTAGCAGAGTAACTAACTAATAAAGGGCACCTTTAGTTAGTGTGCTAGTACAGGCTGAAGACTGTTACATCATTCTGGCTAACTCCTAATCTGCAAGCAACAATGAGTCAGAAAGAAAAAAAGTAAAAATGGGCTTTGACGAATGAGGCATGGAAGTTATGTTATCCTATTGGGGCACAACATTATTTACTTGCACTTCTAAAATGAACAGCAATTATCACAGAATTTATTACCTGTTATAAAATAAATCTCTGCTCTAAAATGTCGTTGAAATAAAGACAATCCCAACTGATTAACTAGATGAAGTTTCCTTCCTTGTTCCTTCCCAAATGTCACTCTTTTGTCCCAATTCTATATAGTGGCGCCTCAAAGTTAAAAATGGTAACCATGGCAACGGCAACAAAACATCACGATTAAAATGCAGATGGTCGAGATGAACGGGTTTTATTCACTCTATTCGTTATTTGTGTTATGTGGACAGGTGAAGCCCAAAATTTCTTTTCCTCTGCAGGTGCTTACAGAGGAATGTGGTTAAATCACTTCCTTGTGGGCGGAGACTCACAGGTGTGTAAACCTATTTCAGTAAGTCTCACTTCCCTGTTTTTCCTTCACAAAGCAGTACAAACTGTTTATTTCCAAGTCAGCTCTTCACGTCAAAAGGTAAAAGTCTATTTGTTAAATGAAATTATTTTTGATTAGTGCGTTTAGCGTTCATTCAAGAGCGAACATTTCAATGGAGGAAAGTGGAGAAAAAAATGTTTTCAATTCAGATTGCAATGATTGGGGTTTCTGTTACCCAAATGATTTTCACCAACTTTTTTTCTTTTTCAGGCAGAAAAAATGCTTTATACAGATTTTCTGCACTTATGGAACGAATCTGTCAATGCAATGGATAAAAAGGACTGGCAAGGAGCTCTGGAAAAGTTGGAGAAAATCACTGAACCATCTTCCTGTACGCTCTTCAATGCTGCATCAGCACACTTGTGTCTGGGACAGCTGGACTATGCCCTTCAGGTGATCCCAACACACCCCTTTGCAGTCGCAGGGGGGCAACATGGGGATTCAATTATGGATTGTATGCATTGATATTTTTTTTGATAGATGAGTAAATCTCATCTTTCAGGCTTTGGATCTCACAATTGTCAAGGATCAACGTCTCTCAGTTGCGTTCTTCCAGAGAGCAGCAGTAATGATGCAACTTGACAGGTGATTGAAAGATTCCACTTCCTATTCACTTTGTTAATAGTTTTTCCTTTTATTTTCCACAACTGGAAACTGCGACAATAAACATTTAATGATAAACTCCTGATGATGAACTCCCTTCAAAAAAATCTTGCAAATACATAAAAATATTTCTGTGTCTTGGAGACCTGATTCCAGACAGAAGAAAGGCCTATTTTATAGTATATAACCATGCCAAGAAAAATGTCAATGGGTAACCTTGGAATGTTTTTATGCTTTTAATTGGCTCGCTCATAAAAAACTTTCATTGAATGTAAACTTTTGAGGTGGTTTCTGAGGGTGGATGTTACTTGTAAATTGTTTCGAAAAATGTCACCCTGCCATTACTCCTTCTGTTTGATTTTATACAAACAGACAAATCAAACTCATTTGCCAAATGTGTGTTGTCTCACAAAGTGCCTAGTGATTGATTTTTCCCACATTAGCAGGAAAATGATCGATCATTTCTAATTTCATTAATTCTTTAAAGCTTTATTCCGTCTTTAATGTTTTTTTTTCTTGCAGATTGGACGAGGCTCTGTCTGACTGTGTCTGGGCCCAGAAGCACTTGCGAGGAAATGCTGTCATTGATTATCGGCAACTTGGGCTCCGTTATAAGCTCTACAGCTGGCAGGTGTGAAACTGGCTGTTTTTATAACAAAAAAATGTGCAATTTAGGCATCTATAAAGTTAGCCGCAAATTCAGGTATCCAATCTTTTCAAATCTCTTCTAGCTGTTACACAATGCTGCCGCTGTGTACTGCCGAATGAACCAGTGGGAGCAGGCCAGGGATGTTCTCATGTCAGAAAATCATGGGGGGAATTTGGAGATGGCCTTGGACAGTGTCCTGGTGAGTGACAGTTATTTTCACTTCAAATTGTAGATGACAATATTTTTGGGGACTATAAATCACAGTTTTTATTTTCACAATTTGGCGGATGTTGACAAATAATATTCTGCCATTAAGTCAAATGGAATAATAAATGGAACACTAATTGAAGAAATAATTAGCAAACAACATATACATTGAAAATCATTTCCATACCTTGTTCCGCAATGCATCCTGGGAGGCATAAGGTGACTGTTTGTGGGTCTGTTGTTGGGTAATTTGTTATTGCACGGTTACTATATGTGCAACCTGTTAAACAGGTAAATGAATCTTAACAGCTGGACCCTGTGCAAGTGGAGGCGTACGCTGACATTTTAAAATTATTGCTGTGCTAACAAGGAATTTTTTTATGGCACCATTCTCATTTTAAAGCATCGTTCGTTGCTTGTCGCTCCCACCCAAAACACCTACCGTCACAAAGAATGCTCTTATTTTGAAGAGGTCGACACGACGTTGAAAGATTGACAGGGTGACACCCAAAATATAGGGCCCAAATTTAGATAGGTGTCCAAATTCGCCTCCCAGATTGTTTGCTAACCTAAAAAGGGCAATTTTCCATTTTCGTGAGTAAAGGTTGTTTTCCTCTGAACACGCAGAGAAAAGAAATGATTGCGCCTCTCTTCGTACCTGAAGGTGTGGTGTTTCGTCCCAGGAAAAAAGATGTGGAACAGCTCAAGCAGAGAGACTTCTTGGGAAAAGCAAAGGTTTGCAGAAATGCAGGGGAAAAAAGGATTTATCCTTGATGTAGAGCAAAAACATTTGAGTTTGACTTTTTAACAAAATGTTAAAATTTTATTTTGCTTGCTACCTGAAGGTGATTTCCTCCATTATTCCAAATGACGATCATGGGGGATTTGAGCCGCTCAGGTTACAGGTAAGAGTGGACATATTCATTTCATTTCTTTGTTGCTTTTGTTAGAAATGTCACCCAGTCTCATCAGTGACTGTAATTATGCCCTTTGTAGAAACCTGGTTACTATCAGCCCAAAGTGGAAGGTGCTGAGTGAGTACTCCGACTCTTGAAATAAAATTCCATTTTACCGTATGAACCCAAGCTTTGGGGAGATTCACTATGAGCTATTGGCTATGAGCCCTTACAAGCACTTATTGTACAGTGTATTATGTAATTTAAACTTTCTGTGGGTGTTGCCAGCTATTCAAAAGTTGACTTTTCCTCGATGAATATCATGAAAACCCTTTTTAGGGCAAGTGATAGTTTTTGGTCATTTAAAAAAACAACTGAAATATGATAAATTAGTATTGTGTATTTTTGGAATGAGTTCAATGGGTGCCCTTTAAAGCAAGGGTGTCAGACTCAGGCCGCTTTAACGTCAACTTGATTTCACGCGGGCCGTATTTAGATTTTTTTTAATAAATTGATTAAAAGCCCTGAATATTCCGTTTTTATAGATTCAAAACAATGTTTATTTTAGCTTTTTTTAAATATATTTTTAGATTTTACATAATGATTTTTGAACTAAAAACACAGAAAAAATTGATTAAAAAATTACAATTATTGATTTAAAAATGGGAAAATCAGGAAATGTAATATACATCTATACTCTTCATTTTAATTTGATCCTAAAACAGAAAGTCGGCACTCATGATTTACTTTCCCAGGCCACACAAATTGATGCGGCTGGCCAAATTTGGCCCCCGGGCCGCCACTTTGACACATGTGCTTTAAAGGATAGCAACGATTCAGAATTAGGTTAAGAAATAAACTATGCCAGCACTTTTTAAATATGTCGTACATTAAAGTGAAATGTTTATTTTCACATCTCATTACTGCATAACAGGATGTCTCGCTACATGTGTATGACGGTCCCTTACATGGCTCGAGGCCCGGGCCACCTGACAGTGCCGGGAGGTGCAAAGGTGTTTTTATTTGAAGATCAGGACAAGGATGGGATGGCAACAGTCATATATGATGGACAGGTAAGAGGGAGAAATGGACAATAGGAAATTGTCTGTTGCTGATTTGAAATCTTTTGTTTTCAGAGAGGACTTGTTCCAATGTCTCTGTTAAAGCCGCTGGATAACAAGATGACCAAAGGCAAAGATGGGAATGTAAGTCATTTAGGTACTAACAATACACAATGTTTTTGTGGCAGGTCTATGCTAATTCATTGCCAGTCCCACACAGAAATAATCTCTTCTGGATTCTGGATCAGGGTACTAAGCATCAAAGAAAAGACAACACTGAAATTTATAGTACATAAATTGTAACCTATCCTTCTGAAAAGATACAAAGGTCGTGAACATAATCACACAAAAGTTAAGATGGCAAAGGCGGCCAAAAAGTTTGGTTCAAAGGGCAAGAAAAAAAGGATAAAACCTACAAGGTCATGAGGAATGAGTAGAAATATAGCTTGGTTGAAGGAAATATAGTGAGAGTAATTTTCTTGTTGGTTGAAAACAACTTTTGTACTTTGCCTGTTTTATTTTACAGACACTTCCATCTGGGATTCCACTCCCTCCAGGACTCAAACCACCCACTCGGCCACATACTAAGCCTAGTGTGGCTCCGCCTACTTATGGTAAAATTAGAATTAAGGTGTTTTCTGCTTGTGCTTGCTTAGCTTTCTATTGTGTTGATTTTAGAAGGAACAATGAAGCAGTTTACACATCTTAATGAGCAACATACTAAAATACAACTCTAATATACTTTTTTTTTTAAACAGAATGTAATTCATTCATTTATCCGATGTTCAGAAGTTAAAAATGCTTCATATTGTTTGTAAAGTGCTTGAAAAGGTTTACCATCTAATACAGTCTTTTAGGATATGTATCAACTCTAATTAGCTTTCATTTAATAACTGTTGTAATAGTAAGCATTTTCACTACAGCCGTGAATTTATGCAGGGGCAAAATTGCCTTCCGAGACACCACCCCCATCCTACTCAAGTGCCACCCACACTCAACTGCCAAGCCCAGTGCCCCAAACGTACGCGGCTCCTCCATTAGCCAGAAATGAGGTAAGCTGTCCCTCAATGACAACATTTTTCTGCTAGGCAAACCGTGACGTTTGTGGCATACTTTAATGGAATTGGCTCCTCTTCTTCCATTTTTTTCTTCAGCATTTCAACCCAGTCGAAGAAGAAGAAACAGACTATGTGACTGTAAAAGTTCACTACACGTACAGTATGGCAATGTCAGTACCTTCAAATGCATCATACAATGAACTGAAGGAAGAAATCGCTCAACAGTTGGACCAGCCGGCATCTTCTTTACGCCTCAGGTCAGGTCTATTCTGTCTAGATAATCCGTTTTCCCCCCTTATGTTCATCTCTTTCTCTCTCTCACAATATTTAAACATCTACCCTTTCTCTTATCAGACATAAGAAGCAGGGTTCTCGAGCCCTGGTGCCGCTTGAATGGGAATTAGATGTAGGAAGGACCATACAAGAGATCTCAGAGGCTGGCAAAACCACTCTGTGGTGCCGGGTGAGGATTCTAACACAATTACATGTTTAGTTTTGTTTCAAACTTTTTAATTACAGAAAGTATATGATTATATGGACTTAGGGGTGTGTATTGCCTCATTTGTATCACCATTCGCTGGTCACGTTTCAATCCCGATTATAATCCTAAACAAAATCTGTAGCCCTTTGTGGAATCGCTTGGACACCTCAGAATTAGATAAATTAAGTAGGTGATTCAAAATCATACACAAGTCAAACAATTAACATCTTTGTATTTCAGATGGAAGATTCCCTGAAAAAACATACTATCATCTACCAAATGGTGGCACTATATGACTATTCTGCTCAGGGTCCAGAGGATTTGGAGTTCAGCGAAGGGGACACCATTGACATCCTGAGTGAAGGTAGCGCAACATCATTTTTTTCTATCATTTTATGGATAAGAGTTTCTAGACAGGACAGATCCTATTTTCCTTAAAAAAATTGAAGCATTTTTGTTGGAACATTCATCCAGAAGACATAACAAAAATTTAGATAATACCAAATAAATCCATCAGATGCTGTAATACCAGCACCAAAACACAATTCCAGCGGAACCTTGGCGGGTGTGTGCTCTAATCTGTGTTGACAAACAGAAAACATTAGGCGGGTGCTAGTCAAGTTCTTTCACACAAAACTCAACTACGTATATGTACGTAAAGACAGTTGACATACCTGATTGGTTAGTTCAAATGACTTAAAAAGAGCACGTCACAAGATCTTAGAACGCTTTATAATTTTTCATTGTTATGTTTCTCTTTCTTTTTTCTGAATAGTGAACGAGGAATGGCTGGAGGGACACTGTGCGGGGAATATAGGCATTTTTCCCAGCAGCTTTGCCATGAGGGAAACTGAAAACATATTGCAGAATTCTCAGTTTTGAATTTTACATTGCGCTTATAAAAGTATCCATTCTTCATTTCATATTTGTGAAATATGGTATACTCATTTTGTTGGAACCTAAATGATTAACAGTTGTTAAAGCTGTTGAAAATATTGGCTGACGCCATGTGGCAGAGAATTGATATACCTATAATTTGTGTGATGATCTGATACTGGTAAATAATGAAAATTAGACAGCAATTTAAAAAAATATATATTTCTGTCATACCTATATGTTACAGTACAGGTAAATAATCTGACTTTTCTGTTTCTACATACAAAGGGGTACGCTTTTCTCTATCGTGTCCAGGCAACTAAATTTTCAATAGTTGGACTAAAGTTGTAATTTAGCCTAATTAAGTTAGTTGTGTTACCTGGGTTTTGATTTAAAACCACTATGGTCATACTCGTCCATTTTAGTCTTTCATCTGCAGAAGAAAACAGGCATGATTGATCCAGTAAAAAAATACATATATATCCCCGCTGCCACCTAATCTCAGTAGTTTAAACAAAAAAATGTTTAAAACATTTAGTATGCACATCAAATGAGTCATTTGAAATAATGAAAGCTTTAACTGTGGTCTGAAGTTTTATTTTTAATCCTTTTTGTACTCCCAACACAAACACCATAAGAGCTAGAAGGAAAAAAACGACGACACTATGCACCTTCACATTCAATTTCCTACATGCATGCATGCATATAAATAATGTACTTTGTTGACACTTTCAACAGTGCTAAGAATATTCCAAGGAATGGTCGAACAGATAAAAACATGGGAAACGACGTATATCACTTCACAAAAGCAAAGCCCTACATAAGCCTGTTCCAATAAATAAATAAATAAACATCAGATGAGTATCTAAGTATCAAAATACATTGCCGTACAAACAAATATGAATTCTAAATCAACATAACATTTAACTGGCTTCCATTTCAGTCTTACAACTGTTTTGTCAACATCTCGTAATTTCATAAAACATCGAGTAGATAAAATAAGAATTCCCTATTATTTGACCCTCTTAATTTCTACAGCTAAACTATTTCACATAGAGAAATGAACATATACACAATCAATACAATTTTACAAATAAGTACAACCCTGCGCAATAAACATTAACCAAACAAAATTGACCATAGTCATTGACAGAAAAAAAGTGAGCGAGTGCTTTATATGAAATAAGAGTATAAATTCGAGTAGAATCATGTGAACGGATTTTTTAGGTCAGTAAAGTGGTTGCAGGAAATTGGTGTTTACCTAAAGAAAAAAAACCAAATCGTCAATTCAAGATGCATTCAGGCGCATCCACATACAGTCCACAAACGAAAGAGCAATTAATTTTGCGTATCACTGTGCTGACTCCTGCTCGGTGATTTCAGGTTCTGCATTGGGGTCCAGGAAATCGGGGTGTTGTAGCTCCTTCAGATATTTGGGAGGCGTAAGGATGTGAGTAGAGCCTGCGCAAGAACCCAAAATTAACACAATTTCTGCTCCATTATTTAATGCATCTGTAAGCCTATAAAAAACGTACCAATGAGGGCCTCCCATTTGCCATTGGCTTGCGTGACCTCATACACACAACGCATCTCACTGTAGGCCATGCCGCCAATAATGAAGACAATAACCCTTGGTCCAGTCTTCACCTCCGTGGGTCCTCGGTTTTTGTGCCAGTTACCATAGCGGGCGCTACTGTATTAAAAAAAAACAAAAAGGGAAATGACAATGAACAAACTTCTGGTGGACATACTAGTAACCAAAAAAGGTCATTGTTGTGTAACAGAAAACAATGATTTGTGCTATGTTCATATATTCCTTATGCAACAATTAGAAATAAAGAGTGCTGTGATATGCTCACCTTGTCGGAGCGCTGGCTTTGGCTGATACTTGTCTTTGAGAAATGTATGGGTATTGCTTCACGTCCAGTTTATCCTCAATGGCATCCTGTTGGAATGCAAATTGGATTAGGCATCTTGATTTGTGTGGGTCGCATTCAAGGACATTGACAATAAGAAATTGAGAATGTGAAATGGCATTGCAAAATGATTCAGCGTTAATGTTGTCATGATACAAACATTTTCAACTGGATTTAAAACTATTTTTTAGATCTTTTTTTTCATATGATATAATATGCAAAAATATATTCTTAGCATTACTATCAAGAGTAGCAACAAGAAATTTACCCCTGATCTGTGCTAGTGTAAAAACAGTAAAAACAAATGAATTTAAAAAATGGGTTTATGTTCATATAAAAATTTGAGGAAAAAAACATTTGGCTGTCAACGCACCTCAATGAGGTCTTTGACAAGTGGCGTCCATCTTGACAGTTGGTAGGTGTGCTCACTGATTCGCTCTTTCCGGTCTGGCTTTTTGGTTTTCTTGGCAGTCCCCTGAAATGGAATTGTTATGTCACAATTACCAATTTGTGCATCCAATGAGGTTAGAATCCAATTTTCAGCCTTACCTCGGAGACGATCGGCACCCCCATGTGCGCCATGTTGGAAATGATATCACTGTCCTCCGGTGGGATGCTGGCATGCTGGAGCAACTTACACAAGTTTTCTTCGGTCACACCTGACACACGCACACACACTCCGCTTTAGAGGATGTAATATGGATTCAAAAGGATATCCAAGTGAAAAATAAGTGCACTGACCATTCTTGAGGAAGATATAAAGCAGTATGATGCGGATCTTGTCGGCGACACTGACGTTGGTATCCAGTAAAATGGGTACAATAAGCCTCATGGGATCTTTGATTTTCTCGCCCTCTGCATCGGTGCCCATCGCTAGGTCCTGTATTCAAAGAGGAAGCAGATTTCTTCACCTCTTTGCGTCTATTTATTTCATTAAAAGTGCCTGTTACCTGCTCCACGCGGCAGAGTTTGTCAACGGTGCCTTGGTAGCGGTTCATACAATCTTCAGCCAGGTGAAGATGAGTTGAATACTGACAAGATGAGGGTATTTTTGTGGATGAGTTTGGCAGTTTATCGTAGTAACTGCTTTGAGGGAGGGAAATTGTGAACTAAGAATGCGTGTGCTCGTCTTACTTTGCTTAGTTCTTTTTGATACTGAGGCATTTTCTTTAGCATTTGAGACAGTTCCTTCATTGTGGTCTGAAAGACAGAAGGGTGATTCACGATTTAAATTCACTTTTTACATCCTTGTTGGGCAGGAAAGTCGTTTGGATGTTTTGCCCATTACCTTTTCTCCTGTGTTCATCTTTTTGCTGGCTGAAAATTCTTTGAGAGAACGAGTCACAGCCCTAAATCGAGTCAAAGTATTGAGGATAGTAATATTTGATTAAGTTTGAGTTTTGGGAGGTGTAGATAGGGTAGTATACTTTGTAAGGGCTTACGTTGAAACTTCAGCAATGTGTTTGTGCCTCAGACTCAACCACAAGTCATCGTCCTCATCCAATATGACGTCTTTTATTCTAGTTTCCCCCATTCCACTGGTCTCAAACCTGAGAGGGAAAAGTTTACCCTAGCAGCACTGACCGCTGCTTTGGAATTATTCGATTTTGATATCTACATCACTTTATTTCAAATGGTCAGACAGGTGTGAAAGTGGTGGCCCGGGGGCTAGATCTGGCCCGCCACATGACTTTGTGCGGCCCGCCAAAGTAAATTGTGTGTGTTGACTTAACATTTTTTTAAAATTAAATAATATATTTCTATTTTCCTATTGTTTTTAATCAAAAAAAGGATATTTAAAATTCTAAAAATGAAATACATAAGAGTTCAACAGAAAAAATAATTTCTCCACTTGTCTTAATGTGAATGAAAATATTTTTTTCATAAAATGTCCTTTTTGTAAATGGAAAAAAACGATTAAAAGACAAAAAAGTGATGTTTTTTTCCCCCCCAAAAATTGAAATCTTCACTTTTACTTATTATGACTAATTTTGGGGTGTTGCTTATTAACATGGAAAAAAATGGTGGAAAATTGAGGTGACCTTGTTAGTGAATATTGTGTGGCAACGATATACAGTACTTGTAGACGTCATTTTCAATGCCGAGCAGGTCGTAGGCCATTGCCTGAAGAGTGAGCTCGTGTAGAAGAGGTGACACAGGATCGAATCCTCTGTCCAGGATGATTAGTTGACTACGGCTCTTGTCTGGTCCCTGGAGAAAATCAGGACAGAGGAAAAAAAAAAACTTTAAACATTATGCAGAGACTTTGCTTCCTTATGCGTCTAAATTCATATTAAATGTGTGTAATCAGCGTGCCTTTTGAAAAGTGTAGGTATCTTAAATATCCTAATATTTTGATTCCCACATAGGAAGACATTGGCGATCCCATAGCATTCTTTTTTTTGAAGTAGTGTTCTAAGGATTAGGGTTAACGACAGATTAGTCTGTAAGAACCTTATAACGGCCTGGTCTTTTTCAAACATCATGCGGATGTACAAAGGGAAATTTCCGCTTGTTTTGTCCAAATTGTATCATTTATTGCTCTAAAAAAATGATGCAATTTAAATGACTGTATGTACCCGGGAGGTAGAATGCATGTCATTTATTGAAGTCAAATTGGGTTGTATATTTATTTTTCTTTGATTAATATTTCCCACCTCCCCCATGGTGGGGTCGTCAGCTTTGTAGCCATCTAGCTTGTCTTGCAGCATTTGGGCCAGAACTGCACAGTCTTTGTACTCCCTGAATAACACAAAAAATAACACATGTACAAAATGTTGTATAAAAATTCCACTTATAAAGCAAGACTAAAATCAATTCTAATCTAATATCAAAGCCAGAATTAATTTTGACCACAACTATAAACGTATTCTTCAACAACAAATGACCTGACATCGAATGGCCAATTGCATTGTGTGTTTTTTTAATTTAATTTATTGTCTCACCCTCTGTATCGGATTCCAGGATATTCTTTTAGCGTAGCACATAAGGTGGCAATCTGTTCAGCACAAGCTTCAAGCATGTTGTTTTTCACATCTGCTTTGAAGGGACTGTAGAAGTCCTGAAAGGCATCTACTTTGTCCAGGGAGAAGACCTGTACCCAAGACATACATGCTTAAACCAACTGTTATTTGATGCTCATTAACACTCGTGTTTTCTCTCTATATTTATGCAAATATTTTTTTTCATTTTTTGGGGACAATTCAGCCCTCAGGTTAATGGATAGGCACTGTATCAAAATGAGAAACCATGCCAGTAAAAAAATGGAATGGTTGAATAACTGTTGTTGTGGTCAAATGCAAAGACAAAATTATAGACTTCTTCAGCCATTCATAGAAATATGTACTTACTTGAGATTCGTAGGGCAGAAAGGCGACATGAATCTCCGTCAAGGCCTTCATGGCTTTGGAGGCGCGAGAGTTGGTCAACAGACCAAACAGGGAATCTGGAATCGCTGTTAAGAAAAGAAAAAAACGCTTTTAAATTTTTTTTAAAAAAATGATTGTAATTTATTTTGTGTTACTCACCATCGGTGAAGAACACATGGGCCGCTCGGTACCTTGGAGAACTCGGGTCTCGGAAGTCGTCAATCAGACCTTCAACAGACTGTCAACAGAGAACGATAAAATGTGTAAAAGCGGAGTTTCCACTGGCATCTCCTATATGATGAAGATATTTGTATAGATAGCAGCAATTTCTCCTCACTTCATCTGAGGGTGTTATCAGATAAATGGCTTCCATGCTAGGCAGAGGTTCCCTTCGCTTGGCAATGTCCTCGACAACTGTGAAAAGAAACATACTTTTCAGCCTTCTATCAGTCGTGAATTGACATTAGAGGTGATCTGAGCCCACCTTAGATGCATATCATAATGACTAGCCACATTTGCCTGCTAATGACCACTTTGGTTTGCAGGCCACATTCATGCCAACTCGATCCGTTTATTTTTTTGGCCATAAAAGATAACTTAGTGGCACTGAAAGATGAGCATCCACAGCCAGGTTAAGTGAATTGGACCTCTATCCTAGTCATTTTAGGGTCCTGTAAATTTGAGATCATTTCCTATTATTCTTATTATTTTTGCCCATTTCCAGGTTACTTCCTATTGGTTTTGGGGCACGTTTTTAATTTAAATTTTTTTTTTACATTTATTTATATAAATATATATTTCTATTAATTAATTTATTTATTTATCACCTATTTATTTATGTCTAAAATGTATTTTCCTGTATTCTCACCCTCTTGCTACTGTGATAATGAAATTTCCCGAATACGGGATGAATAAAGTTATCTAATCTAATCTAATCTAGAATTTTAACGTTCCTTGTTTACTCGTAGGCTGCCGTTGACGGCACGGTTTGGACTGAAAGAACTAATATGACTGCGGATAAGAAATTGAGCTAAGTGTAATAGTGCACGCACTCAACACAGAACTCACAAAATTTTAGTGTGGAAAAAAAAGCATTAATTCTGTATGTACTGCATGGATAAGCATATATAACAAGCATTTGTAGTGTTTCAGACGGATTTGCAGTGTTACTTACTGGTGATTCCCTCTGACATGATGTCTGTCATTTTACAACAGGAAGAAATCATCCTCATGCTCAGTTTGTCGACCACCAGAACCTACAAACGATGGAGACGCAAGTCTTCATACCATGAAAGGTAAGGCTTAAACAAGCAGAATTGAAAAGGAAAGTGACGGGCGCTTACTTTCCATTTTGCTTTTTCTCTTGCTTTCTTGATCACACCGTTCATTATCTCTGTGAAGTGAGAAAGACTGTTTATTTGTTGTAAAACAAGAAGAAGAAAGGACGAATGTATTTTTAATGATATTTTTCTCCGCTAGATGAAATGTAGTTTTGGGTGGGTGGTAATAATACTATTCCGATCAGCTCATTTTTTGCACGGGTGGTTCAAATGGGAAAGAAAAATGGGATTCCACCCAAAAAGTTGATTGGAAAATAATGCATCAGAGAAAAAATATTAATGATAATTAATGGATCCACCTCTAGTTTCAGCCCATTATTCTACCTGGAAAATTGTTGAATAACCATTAAAAAAATTGATGGATTTGGGTGTTATGTAAATTTATTAGGGAGTTGAATTGAACTATTTTAAGAATTAACATTTAATTTGAAGTCTAATAGGCTTGTAAGTATTCCCTAAAATACGTTCTGTGCTAGTGGTGCCAAAATTCCAAATGGGGTCTCAATGTTGACTCAAAAAGTGGACTTAAACAATCATTGGGCAGTAAAGAAATTGAACTTGAACCAAAAAGCAAACAATAATAATGATAAAATCAAATCGCGCTGAGGTGGGTGGATGGGCAAGCCTGACATGGCGTGTCCCAGTTTCTATCACTGGGATTTAGCAATCCAGTCTGTCCTCCGTGGAGGGTAAACGCAATCCCTGCCTCTAATCTGCTTCAAATCCGCTTAGCCCGTGCAACTCTTCTCATCGTAATTTCAGGGCAGTTCTGTATCATCTCACACAACATCACAGGAAAACATCAATCCTCATTGAGACATAAATGCACACATAACTCCTTAAAATACTAATTGCAGACTTCCCTTTGTGTGTGTGTGTGTGTGTGTGTGTGTTTGTTTGTATGTGTGTGTGTGGGGGTGAGGCTTTTTAAATGATGACTGTCATTACCAAAACAAGTTTTATTACACGTTTTAGCCTAATAAAATTCACAATAAATAAATAACCAAACGTATTTTGATAAAGCATTATTTAGAGAACTATATTAAAATATAGATGCTATTGGAAACATTTTGATCTATTTTCCAGCATTTTTAAACAGGCGAATATGCAAAATAAAATGAAAATTGAAATATCATTGAAGACTAATACTATGATTTATTGTGTTTTTATACTTTAGCTTCTGATGATATGTAATAGAAAGCATTTGCACATTGAAAATTGAACAAATGAGTAAGAAAGATCAATAATATTGAAATATTTCTTACTTTCGCTAACAAGTGCCTTTAGTCCAAAAGGTGCCATGTTTGAGTCCTGGTGCGCTTTCTTTCCTCTTTCTGCTTGACGGCGCTTTTCCAAAATAAATAAATAAATAAAAACACCGGGCACTTCAGTGAGTGACGTAAGACAGACAGACGTCACATTCAGCGCTGATTCGTAATCGTACGTTATCGTCGCCGCCTTCATGGATGTGGCAGCACTTCACGAGTATGAATAGAACCTTATTTGCTGTTTAGTTTAAAAATACAATTAATAAAAAACACAGAATGTTGAAACAATAAAGTTGAAAATTTGATGTTGCTGCTGTTTTTTAACAGCAGCCCCAACTTCTTAAATCTTCTGGTGTGATACGAGTTGTCACCACTAGAGGGCGACATATGACAGAAAACAGAAGAGTGATGGGGTCTCGTTCATTCAGCCTCTTCTCCTTATGCTCAAGAGTTGCGGGGTGCTGGAGCATACCACAGCCAAGCAATTGCACGTTATATACTGTTTCATATGATTATGGAAACTGTCACATGTTTAATCACAGTAATGTTTTTTGTTTTGTTTTTTGTGTAGTCCAAGTCCACAGTCAACTCTAAAATGGAGTATGCTACCATGGCCCTAAAAAGTTTCAATCTTGACCATCTGACAAGAACCTGAGGTCAGTTCAAATCTATGCCTCGTCTGAACTTTAGCATTTTTCCAACGCTACGCTTTTCTTGTGGGTCAGAAATCCTGAAACAAAAGTTGGACACCTTACATCAATTTGCCCAACTTAAAATGAACACAAATGTAATTTCATCAAGTTTATTTAATTGTAGTAAAGGTCGAGATAAAACCAGCATATCCAAAAAGGTCATCCAGTCCACTAAACAAAGTACGCTGCTAACTCAGCCATTTTGTCTTTAGGCCTTTTGGGAGGTCCGCGGCGTCCCCGTCCTCGCCCTCGTCCTCGTCTGGCGCCTCCACCTCTGTGCATGGGGTGCCTCATGGCAGCATGTTTGAGCTCCACCAGATCCTGGAAGAGCGAATCGCAGAAAACGCAGCCCGTGTGTTGCGTTTCACCGTCCGGCAGCGGGGTGCGAGCTTTATTGAAATCTACTGTGACCAGGGGCGCGTCGCACGCCTCGCAATTCTCTTGGGCGACCTGAGCAAGTAAGAAACACACACTAATGAATTGTGGACTCGCCAATGAACCGTCACTCTACGTTCAATTAACCAAAAGTCTTACCTGCACTCTATGTGCATGTTCAAAGAAATGAACAACCACGTTGCATCTGTTGCAAGACATTTTCCATTTGGGCCCCGAAGTTGGATCCAGCACCAAAACGCCACTGTCACACTCCACGCATTGTCCAATGCCTAAAGAGTTGAGCGAGTGCTGACAGGAAGGATGGGTGCATTCATTGCAACCTACATCTAGAAGAAGAATGCAGAATATTTGAAATCACAGGATTTAAATATACACAGTAAATGCAACAGGTCAGAACCATTTGATAAAATCTCAATTATACTTTTTTTTTTTTTTCTACAAAGCCTTTTTGTCATATTGCACGATTCTAAATCCATCTTACTCTTTTTTGTGTCCCTGAAAGGTGGGTTGCTGTAGCAGTACGGGCACAGCGGGTAACTTTTCCCTCGGGTGCCTGAGGTCCACAGTACAAGTTCAAAGTCATCCAGTGGACAGCGAAGTTCCTTGTACAGTTTGATGGCTCCATTTTGGGGTAAACTATAGGTCTCATCGCAGTGGGAGCAGTGAAGCCGGCTGGGTTTGGCCTGCACGTTAAGGTAGGAATGTCAAAAGTTTACACACAAACATAAAACATGTTACAATAATTATACCCCTGGAGAAAATGTTCTTTTTTTGTATTGGACAGAATTGATTCATCTGATCAATGGGCTTTAAATATTGGAAATATGACTCACTTCTATTTTTTTTTGGTCTGGCGAAAGGCTTTTAAGTACTTGACAATGACCAGAAAATAACTAATTCATAACGGACAAATCCCAGCCAGTCAATGACGATTGAAGCTACTTTATATTCATTTTTTTCTTCAACCAGGGCAGGGACACGTGTATCTAGTAATTTGGCTTTTCTGATTCATTGTATTTCAAATGGAGGATTTAGTTGGAGTAAAGTTTGGACTTTTCATTTGTCAACTTTAAGAGAAATCTAATGCGTGGTGCAAAAAGTGTGCAAATAATCATTCCAAAAAACTTTTACTCACTAATCCAATCATATTCAAATATTTTAATAGCCTCCCTTTGCTTACCAGAATGAATTTCATGAACCGGCGACACTTTCCGCAACGCGACATTGGCTTTCCTGAATCGGCAATTGGCGAAAAAGACACTTCCATCAAGTCATCCATTCCTGTGAATCCAGAGCACCATCTTATCCATTCAGAAAAGGGGTTTGTCTGCAAGGCATGGCTGTAAGTCAACTCACCACAGATGGAATCCACAAAATAATGGAACTTCTTCTTGAAGATTTCCAATGCATGTTGGAGTACTTCCTGGAAGTGGGCCTTGCCAAGTGCAATTAAGGTCAGTTGTTTTTCCACCGCACTGCGAATGCTGGGTAGGACCAGTTCTGCATCTGTGATAGAGACAAAATATAGAATAGAGATTCAGAGCAAAGAAAAGCATATGGCGGTCTATAGAATCACTTTTGGAAAATATTAAACAAGGCATGGAGAAAGTTTGACATAATCCGAGACCTATCTTGTAGTAGCCGTGGACCAGGACAATGCCCAGGTTTGTAGGCTTCAATTTGCGTCCATTCTCAACGGTCACGTAGTTCCTTTGACAGACGTTGTTGATGTGGACTGGGATGCTAGCATCTGTACCTGTGGGAGAAAAGGACTTTGAGTTATTAATAGTACACCATTTTGGGGAGGTGTTTTCCCCTCAGCACTGGAAAAAAAATGCATTTTTTTTAGAACTATCACAAAAAATGTGGATGTTACCATTTTTGGGGGACCCAGGCACAAATATTATTAAAATACTAATATTTATAGTAGACACTGAGTGCTGAAAAGTACCAATGCCGTGTTTCTCCATAAGAGTGATGAGTTCGGCTTCGGTCAAGTAGTCTGGAGGACCCGTCTGCTTTTCCAGCAGCTTGATCTCTTCTACCGTGAAAACGTCACCACTTTCACAGACAGGTAGTGCTTCTTCGAGAGGGATGCCCTGCCATGGCATAAAAGTTGTGTAACCTAAGGAAAAAATGGATAGGTGAGCCTAATAAACGCTTTCCAACTAAAAATAAACACATCGACGAAGCAGGGAAGAGTCGAGCTGTCGGTAGTAAAAAGTTGTTTTTACTGAAAGATTTACCGGGGGAGATGAGTGTTTTCCCACTACACGAGAATTCTTCAGTGCCAATGTTGAAGACAATAGTTGTCTGGAGGTACTTGCAGTCCGGGCTGACAGTAGCTATGAAATGTTGTGTTATGTATTCATAAAGGCGCCAGCCGTCGCTTCCTGTGGAGAGCAGAGAAACCGTTCAAAGTTGAAAACGACCTGAGCTGCGCCAAAAAACGGATTGAATTTGGTTTGGAACCAAATAACACTCTGTTCAGTCACTTAACATTTTTTCAAGAATTGACTGTCAATCTAGCAAGTATAAATTATTGAATAGACACTGAGGGAGTCTGAATGGTCATTGAAGGGTGAATATTTACAGGAATTTGACATATACATATATTGGAATATTTTTACATATCAAATCTTAGCTCTTAGACGGACCCAATTCTATTTCTGAAGCAGCACGCATGGGAGTTATAGGTGGATGATCCCCAGCATCAACTCCTTTCTTGGGTTGGTTTATTCCAGCCGAGAGGAGATTTTTAACCTAGTGATTAAACGGACAAGTTTGGGGTGCGTATTAGGATCACAATGCAGCAATTGGGCCATTTGACTTTAATAACTCATAACTTGCGCTCTCACCTCCTCTCCCCACCAACGACTGTTGATTTGCTGTTTCAGTGTTCCCTTTAGGTCAAAGTTTTCGGGATAGTGCGTCGTTTCTGTCCGAGGATAGCTAATGTAGCCCTGAGTGTACAAACGCTCAGCAATCTGCATGGTATGCTGAGGACCCATACCTGGGAACAAAAAAAAAGCAGATCCAAATGCTTTCATTACCGTATTTTCAAGACTAATGCTCACATTTTTTTGCTACTTTAGCTGCGAATTATATCATCATTTTTAGTATAATATTTGTTCTTCCTCTCTGAAAAGATATCATCTCTCCAAAATTGTCTCATACTTCACTGCTAACATTCTTTTTTTTCTATTTATTGTCCATTTTTAGGCTGGTGTGAGACAGAAAAATAGGATAATTTGGGGAGATGTTCCTGAGGTTCAATGTAAATACAGTTTTAAAAAAACGGACGTTAATAATAGTGAATTTAGTTATTTGTAGCTTGGATTGCAAAGATTGATTTTGAATGTGAAATGTTGATCATGTAGATCACATGTGTCAAAATGGTGGCCCGGGGGCCAAATCTGGCCCGCCGCATCGTTTTGTGTGGCCCGAGAAAGTAAATGATGATTGCCAACTTTTTGTTTTATGATGAAATTCAAATGAAGTTTGTAGATTATTTCCTATGTTTCCTCATTTTAAATCAATAATTGCAAACAATTTGTACTAATTTGAATGTCCAAAAATGATCTATCGATTAGCACAATCGAGAAAGCTGTCAATTTATTAATCGATTAATTTTGGCAGCCTAGTTGGAAGACATAACGGCCCTCCGGATGTAATCGAAACTACCATGTGGCCCGCGACAAAAAATGAGTTTGACACCCGTGATGTAGATTCTGGATATTTTGTTCTAAAGTAGCCCAACTACCAAAAATAGACATTTAACACAAGGAATATCTAAAACATTTTTTTAAAACTATCATACCTAGGGAAGAGCTTGCCACTCTCAACATCTCTACAGTGTTTAAAGCCAGTGGTCTCTGCTTGGCCTTCTCCTTCTTTGTCACTGACTCCACCTGGATTCAAAGTACAAATTATAGAGTTTTCAAATGTTCTAACCTCATAACAAGTCGAGCTTTGTTCTCTAGTGAGAACATTGGCAAACCAAAGACAGCAACTCATATTATACTTATACAGACGACTACTTTATACTTGCCAGAGCTTCCTTGGATGTCTTGACCAGGTTGACAAACATTTGTCCCACCTCCTTGTCGAAGACCTTAACCCGATTCCAATCAAGGGTCAGTGGGTTGTCCTTTCCTTTAAACACCTGAGCAAAAATGAAACCACCTGAGTACACCACTAAAACCCTTGTTGGTATCAAAGGTGTCTGTGTTATTCACTTTTGCTTGTATAACCCAGTAGTTCTCCGGTTTAAAGGACTGGATTTTGTCATGACGTTCCACGCAGAAGCCGAGAGTTGGGGTCTGGCACGGTCCAAATGATATCAGAGTCGAGTCCAGATTTCCATACTTTCCTTGGAAATATTTGGTTTGGAAGCTGAGAGTAAGGTGACATGCAGATTGAAGAAATAGGAGTAAAAAGATATGTAACGTTGCTGTGATATGTTGAGATGGAGGGACAGAAAATGAGGTGGGACGGAAGACAATGTACCGAGTGAAGGCGCAGCCAATACGTAAATCCAGTTCTTGGCGCGCATCCACCGAAAGGGCTTCGTTGCGGTTGGGCGTTCCCAGGGTATTCATTGCCTTCCAGATATCGGTATCAGTTATGGAGCTAAATTTGGCACGATAAACTGTTTGCTCGTGAAGCGCCGACTTCATCATTGGTTGGACAGCATCGAGGACCTGGACGTAAAAAAAAACAAAAACAAAACATTCTCATAAGGTTAATTAGTTAGTGAATGACAAATGGCAATGTTTACTAATGGAAGGAGTTCCCTACTTTGTGACCATTAGCAACATTGAAATAAGAATACAAAAATGTTAAGATGTTTGTCTGACCTCAAAACAGATGTTCTCGCCTTCTTTATCACAGTCCAACCATAAAACCAAGTAGTCACAGCCTCTGGCCTCCATCTGACAAAATGAGAATAGGCAAAGGATCAAAGATACAAATCGAGAGAAGTACTCAGCCAGACGCATTCATATTGGACATACTTGGAGGAATTTCACCATGTTGAGTTTGGGGTTGACTTCTTTTTTTTCAGTTGGAGCTTGGCTAAACAGTTCGGCGGGGTCCACCTTATCCCAGTTGTTGTACTTTGCTTGAAAAAAAAAAGTATTATTTTCAGTGGATTTTATCATTACAAATTGAGCATTGTCATTCTTGTGAATCGCATGCTTGATAATAATTGAGCAGACTATATTATTTCATACCCTGCCCGGTATGTTTGTATGAACAGTAAAGTGATGTTCCCTTTACATGCTCTTAAACTCTAAAATGTTATTGAAAGCTATAATGAATACGTTTTTATTACATTGTGAATGGGCCATTACAAAAACACGATGAAACCATTAGTAATAAAACAAAAAACAGGCATCGCTTTGAAGAAGTCAATGGGTTATCAAGTCACATTTTCAAATAATACCCACCAATAAAATCCAAACTCATCACATGTCCACAAACAGAAGTCATTTTGTATTGTACTGTTTGGCCCTGGAAGCTGCCAGTGAATTCGTGCACGGAGCATGATGCGTTCAGACCCTTGCGACTTGTACAACTTCCTAAAAACAGAAAAGGGAAAATTCAAAACAAAACCACTAGAAGTCTATGGATCATTGAATGATTTTATATCTTTTTTTATGCATGCATATCTATTTGGTTGGTTGTATGTAACGAAAACCAGTGTTTCAAAAAGGGCATAAAATGTATCAAAAAATCATGACAAATAGCTTTAATATAGCGACAATTTTAAATGGGGAATTAAGCCTGTCCTCAATTGCTACTTATTTTTTTAAATTACTTTTAAAAATTGGAATTTTTAAAGTAAGGTGACATGCAGAAGTGAGTCTTAAAGACAAAAGTATGAGCACTTTCTGAGAGCCCTTAGGCAAATAATTTCATTCAAAAAATGCCCAAAATATGAATAAATAAATTAAATAAATTCCAATTCAATTGTGTATTCAGACAACAAATTTGATCTTAAGTGAGGGAGCATATGGCTAAGTGATTCTAACAAATACAAATACTACAACAAGTACAATCTATTGGCCAAATTTTAAGAGTTTATAAATATATGAATGCATACATATGCACAAAATGACAACATCATCTTCATTATGATGAATCAAGGCTCTTTTATAGTTTTTGAAAATACATTTCCCTCTCCAGGAATAAAAAGTGCTTTCATTTGCCACATTGTGACATCCACTGTGAATAAAATTCTTCCCTCAAGGTTGAATATTAATTGATAAGGGACGTGAATGTAAAATCATGAGCAATCCACGTCCCCTCATCAACATTTTGTACCTACCGATGACGATTGAGAAATGCATTTTAAAATTCATCTGACCTGCGAGCATGTACAAACACACGGGGATAAAAAGGGCCACATCAAGAATGGTCGCCAAAAGTCTTGCCAAAGGATGCAGTGAAGACCAAAGACGGAAAAAAAGAACTAAATTGCACAATCTTAATCTAAACTCTCCCGTCCTACCCTTGAAAAATCTAATGGCAAGGATTCAGGTAAGTGGCATTTACAATTTATCGTGTTGACGACTAACAGTGTTAGTAGTAATCTGTAAATACAATATGGAATTATGGCAAACTATCCCTAAGAAATAAATACGAAATCCTATGTTATTTTTTATGTGTATGTCCAGCTGCTGCGTGTATTTTTGCTGAGCTTTCTAGCTGTCCATCAGTGCCTGACTATGACACTACAAAGCCAATGTCTGGATGATTCCATCTGTACGTACAATTTTGAGGATTACTACAGCCAGATGGGTAACTTGCCCAACCGCATCAATGAGCGCAGTATCGCCCCCTGGGATTATATGTGAGTATTTCTTTGCATGAAATAAGTAGATATGGGCTGCACGACTGAAACGCTTGATGATGATGATCTGAAATTTGTCTTTAAATTCTTTCCAAAGCTTTCTTTCGTTATAGCATCAGGGTTAACGATCACATCGACTTTGCAGAAGTAATCACGTCGCTTTTGAAGTTCACATTTTGCAATGACGTTCACTGTGGGCGAACAGAAAACTGTTTTTGCCTCATTTAAAATCACAGAGAAAAAAATCCAGATGTCAAATGCGGATTCCTTTTAAGACAGCTCCTCAACATTATCATCCACTGGTCCTTTTTTACTCTCTCCCTTAATCAATAGAGGGCACTCGTTGTTACTAAGGCAGGTTAATGAGACTTAAATCTTTGGCTTGCCCACTGATGGTTAGTAAGATTGAGAAAAGAGGCCGGATAAGTGTGCAGCATATTCTGCATTTTAAATGTAAATAACACTATCGTTCATTATCACATGGTCACCCAAAAATTAATTGTACAGCCCTAGTGTGTGTATATATACACAACTGTGTACAGTATGTATATGTGCATGCTCACTACTTTTTCTGGTCATACTCTGCTCCTTAGAAAAAACATAGACTTGAACCGGATACCTCAGGTGATAAGCGAAGCCAGTTGCCACACCAGCCACTCCTGCAGGGGTCTCGACAATACTTTTGGTCTCGAGACCATCCCCGTAGCCCTGAGAATGCCCGTCCTTAAGAAGAACCCCAGCTGTTTTCCGACGGCAAGCTACTCCTTGGAGTTTGAACTCATCAACATCGCTTGTATATGCGCTATTGCCAGACACAGCTGAACGTGGCGGTCGATGACATTGTCATCTCCTGTTAATGTTAACTGTGACACATGTTACTGATGAAAGGACTCGGGAGGGGATTACAAAGATGGAATTCATATTCCGACAGTCTAACTGTGTGCATTGCTTAGTGTCAGAAATAAAAGAGTCAAATAAACTACAGGTGGGGTTATTTTATTGCCGGTAATAAATCGCAATGGATTCTGATTCCGCAATGTCAAATTTTCAATATATTATCATTTTGATGTAATCATAGTTTGATTGCATAAGAAAATGCTGGTTATGTCCTCTTGACATTTAAAAAAATATTTTAAACCTTCATTCACTGATTTAGATACACAATCCAATTTTAACTGAATGATCACGTTTTAGTTCCAATAATGACTATAGATGTTCTACAATAGTGCAAAAAAGTTGACAAATTCCATTATTTTTAATTATAAATGCTGATTTTTTGGGGGGGGATCAGCAACTTTGATGCATTGAAGAAGAACACCCGATTTCTAGAAGATAATTGAAGGTCATGAGAAATGTCTAGAATCTATTATTTTGGGAAAAGGAAGATCTAACTTAACAGTGATTAGTTTCACTTCTGAACTATTACTTAGTCCATCGTTTTTTTTTTATATAAATAAAAACTGGATTCCTGGTCCAACACCCAATGATTTATGAATGAAAATGATACAAAGAGAGATTTTCTCGACTAAAGTAAGAATGCATTTGGACATAAATCCTTCTGATTCTTTATGTTAATACAGCAATACATGTGCAAATGCATGCATAAAAATAATCGATTGTTCAAATTAGCGTCTTAGATTGTGCAAAACATTGAAATCTGCTGGTATGTTTACAACTTGAAAGTACACGGAAAGGAACATAAATGTGGATTGAATGAGTATCTGTAGAGATTAAATGATTTATCGGTACAGACCTTTAGAGAGAATTTTGGCTATTGACTGAGCCAGAGAAGGTTTTTCCGCCACCATCAGAACGGTCCTCATTTTCAAGTGTTTTGCATTAATTGAAAAAAAAAATACAAAAAGTAGTTGCTGTATCTTCCTGGTCACTCTGTTCAGCCTCTTCTTCTGTTTAAACTAGTATTTGACCATTTTTCAAAAATGCAATACTCCCATCTACTGGGCTGGCTAGTATGAACCCGAACAATCGCGATTTTGTGTACAGTTTATGGGTTTCAGGGACATTATTATTCCTATTGTTTTGAACAAAACACCATATGGTCTATAAATAACAATAAAACTATCAATAATAATTTCCCTTCCATAGTTACCCCATGATTGTTTACAAACAACAATTTAACGTTAAATCGATAAAGATCTTTAAAAAAACAACCCAGCAATATTTATTTTTTAACCTGGAGTATGTTCCAAAAACTCGGGTGTTTTTATATAAAGCTTATATTCATAAAGAGGAGCACTGTATATATTGTACTTAAGATTAAGTGTCAAAGATATAATAAATATTGGACTAGATGCGTAAAACCTGTGTCGTGAAGTAACTGTCGGGCATGTTGCATCGGAGGACTTCTCTAATGTGCCCTACTGCTGTGTAGTATAGTTGATTTTTACCACTGGAATACTCTTGGCTTGCTGAAGTCAAGACATGTTTAAAAATGATGTGTTTATGAGAAATATATTTAATTGGCTATGATTCAGACTAGTTGTTGAATGTTTAAAATGCAGTAAATTGACCGCAGCCAAACCATTTGATGCAAAATGGCCGACGATTAACGATGGTGACCAGTCATCTGACAGGGCGCATCATGCATCTAGATTCATAGCCATGATATTCATCATGCGTGACGCCTTTCTTCCGTATTGTTGCATGTAACGCTGTGATTGGCCAAAATTAGGGATGAGATTCCACACTAAGGGTCGCTCACGCTTCCTGGCATACAAGCGACACAGAGCAATACAACTGAATCATGATGGAGATAAGATGCTCATATCTCGTCGAATCATTGGTCTTTCTTCTGTTTTGGTTAAAATGCGAGGGGAAGGAGACAGAGTTTAAAGACGTCACTTGCGGTTCATTGATAAAACTCTTGAACACTAGGCATAGCGTTCGTCTACATTCCCACGATGTCAAATATGGCTCAGGTAGGCTAAATGTTTCTATTAATTGAGGTGAATTTAAAAAAATAATCATATAATATCTAAATCATTTTTTTAATCATGATATATGCTATCTGGCAATTAAAGATAACATGGTGGGCACTAGTAGGATGGCGGCAGGTGATTTTATTTTGTATGTATTAAATAAATAACTACGTCCACAATCTAGGCATGTTTTGATCTATCTAGTCTCACGACTGAAGGTTGGGATTTATAGTTAGGAGAGGGCTAGGAATACTGGAAAAGTGAAGATAACCCTGACTCTGCAAAAACCTGAAGAAAATATGATGCCTGTCTTATAATTGCCATCAGCATGTTTCATTCGCTTCTGAATTTCAAAATAAAAGACATTTATCGTGTGGCTGTATTTGTCAGGGAGTGGACAGCAATCTGTGACAGGAGTGGAAAGCGCCGATGATGGTAACAGTTACTGGCAGATACGAGGAAAGCCCGACCATCCCTGTCGACGTGGAACAGCGATTAAGTGTGGTCAGGCTATACGATTCACACACCAGAAGACCGGTCGCAACCTTCACACACACCACTTCAACTCCCCGTTGTCTAATCATCAGGTAAGCAATGTTCATTTTATAGGCTCAGGAAGTTTTGCTTGTATTTTTTTACAGTGCTAAAACTGTCCCCTTGGGATGCAAAGATGCACCGTAATGAGATCCCTGGGTAATTCATAAGTGTGCCCAGTGAGAAACTGTCAAACCAGATAAAAGGATACCATAGATGAAAACAGTTGTTCCAATGGAAAAATTCCCCAAAATTGCTGTACAATTTACCAGCTTGTTCTATTACAGGAGGTCAGTGCATTTGGAGAAAATGGCGAGGGCGACGACTTGGACGTTTGGAAAGTGGAGTGTGATGGTATCCACTGGGAGCGTGATGATGAAGTCCGAATCAAACATGTAGGTACCAATGTTTTTCTGAGCGTGACGGGCGAGCAGTACGGCCCCCCCATTCGTGGTCAAAGGGAAGTGCACGGCATGCACTCGCCGAACCAGCATAACTGGTGGCAGGTTATGGAAGGCGTATTCATCCAGCCGAGCCAGGATCCCTTCCATCACTCTGCCCATCACACTGAACTCTGAAATCAAATCCGCTCATCACAAAACTTGTCCATGGCTGTGCTTTGGTAAATTATTTCATCAGAGTTATGATTTGGTCCCTTTTTTTCCCTGTGTTTGCATTTTTATAAGTTAGGAGTGATGTATGGTGGCAACATTTTGATATTAAATCATATTTCAAATATTTTCAAAATAGTGGGGCTTTAAGTTTATTTTGGGTTACGTCTGTTTGGCTCATCCAAGTTTGTTCCGCAATGTCTGGGGTTTGGGTGTGTTCTTTGAAAAAAAAAAACGGACTTTGGGCAGTCTTTTTCCATCTTTGGTTATCCAAATATTGCTAACTTGCAATTCCGTTAACATTAGTCAGGATAACCCCCAACAACACACTTGTCAAAGGAGAAAGGAAACTATTGTACTGTAATTGGTATTTAACCTTGGTCAATATTGACTAATGTATACAAATTTAATTCAGAAACCTGAGAACTAGAAAGAGTAAATGGTGTGAAACACTGGTAATAAACTGTTGTTTGTTATAGAAAAACTGTACTTGTTTGTACATTTTAAATAAAACCTAAAACTGGTTTCTGCCAGTCTTATATTTTTCCTCCCCCAAAATGCTTATTCCATATTGGATAATGCAGTATCCAATCACAAAATATTTATTTTGGTAGATAAAGTCCAGTGCGGTTCAGCATGGTTAAAAATGCCAAAATCATGATAAACACCACAAATTTATTGTCACATTTTATTTCAATGTCTCAAAAAATATATACAATTATTACAAGCAAAAACATGTACAATATAGCCAGTCAATGGTTTTGAAGGAAATCAATGATTGACTTATCACACGTTAAAAAAGTTTAAAAATGTTTTAAAATGTTTTCACTGTTACTTGACACACCATTTATGTACAATAAAAAAAATCATAAGATACAACTCATTGATCTATATTGTCCTTCAGGAATTTAAAAAGTGAGCCCATAAAAGCCACACAAATCCCAGCTACTGCAAGTCTAAAAATGATTTACTTTTGTAAGTCTTAAAAAGGGGGAAATTGGTTGTGAGACAGTGCATAAAATCCTGATATAAAAACAATCCAAGATTTAAGGTCGATGGTCATAGTTGCTGATCATCCTCTTGAGGTGGGATAGCTTGGCCCGGAGATATTTGCACTGCTTCTTGCTGACCTGATAATCACTGGACTGCAATGAAAATGAATGCCCACCCAAAAAAGTTTAAAAATAGGTCATTTCAGTAAAAAAAAAAAAAGCAGACATTTTACATGACTTACCTGCTTAATTTTCTTCAGTTTTGTGTACGCATCCATGGCATCCTGGAAAAAAAAGATGCAAGAAAACAAAATAAATATATTTTAGAGCCTTCCAACATTATTCCTCAACGAGAAGAATTTTAGTCCATTTAAATAGGGATTGTTGAATTTTGATTTATCTTTTCAAGGCAAACGGGATGCAATTCTGGGAGCGTATGAGTCTGTTGACTTAGTCAAACTTGAGTGTGATCTATTCAATTATACCAAGAGTCTGAGCCCAATTTAATTGGATGGCAGGAAAAATCGATTATACTTCCCAAATCTATGAGAAAATGTGAGTGCGCACACAAAATTAGCACCATGTCACTTACCAGATATTGTGGACTGCCTTCTGGATGCTTGTCCAGTTCTTGATCCACATCAGCAAGGGTCTTGTTGATGTTGTCCAGCTCCACTTGAATTCTCTTGTACTCACTGTAATCTCGCTCAAACTCTTGTTTGTAGGCCAGACGTTCCTCCTCGTCAATAATGGAAGGATACAATCTACAGAAGTGAGGGGGAAAAATGTGAACAAAAAAAAAATACCAGGCAAATCAAAATATCATACGTTCTACTTACTTGCTGAAATTCTCCTCAAAATCGTCCCCTAAATCTCCCCCAGCATCGTAATCATTCAAACCCCTAAGGCCATCCACTGAGCCGGAAATATCAGAATTCCTGCAAACAAGATTCAGATATTTGGTGTTAGATTTGGGTCCAAGTCTGAATAAAGATTTAGGAAATAATTCTAGCACATGACATTTAAATTGATGTCAAATCTTGCCATTTTTTCTCTTTTTAAGTCATCGATTTAGTTGGTAAATGTGTAAAACATTTGAGGATTCACCTTTTGTGACTTGTAAAATACTACGCAGAAAATTAGAATATCCTGAAAGGCTTGTTTTAACAAGGTGACAATCTTAATGAGCAAAGTTACAACAAGGAACTGCTTGAGATATTTAAATTTCCGTGTAGTGGCTCAACAAAATGAGTTGTTTTCATCTTTTGTCAAAAAATAATCAACTTTCTATTCTAATTTTTCAGATAGCAATATATATTACTTTGTTTTTAATTTGCTAATTAGGAGGCATGTCTTACCCTGGCAGGTAAAGAGGCTTGTCGCGCTCCATATGATCGATGTAGTCTGGAGGTGCCCCAACTTGATCATTATAGTCATTCATCAATGTTTCTGGTTCACCTGATACATTTTTTACCTGTAAAAAGAGATCATGTAACACTTTACTTGTTTATAGTCGAGCATTTTTTTCCTCCAACAATGCTGGAAGAGCCGTTCGACAAGTCAAACTTGTTCCGGTACTTTTTGTATGCCGGAATACGACTACGTAAACAGGAATCTAATGATGGCCTTAACAGAAACGCAAATGTCAGCTCTGTCAGCTCTCTAGTTTTTGCTTTAGAAGGGAAACGAAGCGAGTAGAATAACTAAGTGTGGACCTGACTTAAGTCAATAACAATGTGCAGTGTGAGTTTTGGATCTACAACCTACTTCTACTTTATACTCGGTGTTAAAATCTCCAAGTTGACCACACCCAGAAACTATTGATGAAATTCTTCTCGTGTCACACATAGCGATGTGTGTGTGGACCTCCAAATATGACATAAATACAAATGGAAACAAAACAACCAATCATTAGTTCAAGGCAGAAAAAAAAGATAGTCAAATGCGTTTATCAACAACCAAGTTTAAAATAACAAGGCCATCGTAGTTCATTTGAACTTGGTATTTTAATAAAGAATTCCTGCTTGCTCTCTGGAAATTAATTGGCGGCAAGTTAGGTAAGGGGGAAAAAAAGCATAAAGAAATGTTCATCTATTCTTATGAAGCATTTTTGGAGCCAAATCTAACAACTTTTTCTATCTACTATTCTGGCCATTTTGCCTCAAAATTCAATCTCATGTACTCACCCACTCTCCAATGCTGTGGCTGTCTTTGACAATTTTCACCTCCTCCCATAGAATTCGGTCTCTGCCCCAGCGCCTAATGCTGGCGCGTGTTTTAACAGCAAACACCAGAAGAATGATGAGGGCTACGAACACCAGGAAGCCCAAAACGATTGCGATAGCCTGCAGAAACCCAAAAATCAATTGTCACTCTTCAACCAATTTCTTCCCACAGACCAAAAATTTGCATCTTAGATGACATTCATTCTTTGTATATTTCAGACGATTGTCCTTTATTTTCCCAGAAAATGTTCCCAAATCTTAAACAGTAGTGCTGCCTTGGGTATTAACGTTTTAGACTTAAACTTTTGGCAGAAATAACAAAAAAGTATACAATGAGCTACCAAAAGGTTTGATGTTTTTAAATCTATACTGTCATTTTCGGACTAAACTGCAATTTACCAATCCAATTAAAACCCCGCGGCTCATATGAACAAACGGTTTTCCTATTAATTTGGAATTATAGTCCAATTAGTGCTGACTAAAGGGAAAAGTTAATAATCTCACAGAAAAAGGAATAGTATAGATAGCCCAATGTTGAGTCAATTCCAATAATGTTTACATCTCACCTCTTGGGGCTCCACCACGCAGTAATGGTACAGGTATTGGTTGAGAAAGATCCCTTGGGCCTGGTTTTGATTTTGATACTGGGCACACAGCTGGCGAATCTGATTGGAGTAAATGGACCCCGTGGACTGGGCGGTGGGGTTTACGGCCACCAGGTACACAATGGTGGCAATGATCATCAAAAATGCCAAGATGGCGCAGATGATGATGGTTGCTAGGTAGAACTTTGACGAATGCGCCGCCTTTTGTCTTGACACAACCAATATAAAAATGACTAGCACGGCTATGAAGGTGATGGCGGCGATGGCGATGATGAAGGCCTTTCCAGCCTTAGGATCCATTTGCGTGCCCCCTCCGTAGCCATTGTAGCCACCTCCAGACCCTCCACCAAAACCTCCACCGATGCCCCCGTACGAGCCGCCGCCGTAGGAGCCTCCGAAGGCGCCGCCGCCGCCGCCGCCGTACGATCCGCCGAACGAACCGCCGGCGCCTGGAAGCAAGCCACTCCCGCCAAGACCGATGGCGTTCATGTCGTAGTCCCAGGCGAGCGTTGAGGCCACACAGGCAAACACGGCCACGCACATGATGATGATGATAATGCAAAGTATCTTCATCACACCCGGTGGCGAAGTCCAGCGATAGAAGTGGAGCATTTTGTCTCCGGAGCGGTAGGAATATGCCGGATTGGACATGAATTCGCCATGTCTGTGTCTGCTGCTATGGCTGCAAGATAACAAATGGAAACTTTGATTCCAATTTGGTTTGACGTGGCATGCAATGTACATTTGATTTCATCATTCTGAGGGAATAATAGTTACACATATTTCAGATTCACTGACGCATAACAAGCAATGTCCTTAGCTCAAGTCACTTTATGCCACTAACATATTCCAGAAGAGCAATCAAAAATCTCCCAAGCTATTGACATAAAATAGAAATTCTCTGCTCCTGATGGGCTAACAAAGACAGCATTTCCAAAATGGCCAAACACAACTTTTTAGATAACCGTTTAAAGTATTTCAATGAATGAATTGTCAACATTTCTAGAATAAAGTATAATGGAACTGGTTCCTCTTGATAGCATACTCACTGTTTGCTGCCATTCGGCTGGTATGGTGGGTTGCTGCTTTTATCGCCTCGCATAGTGAAGTCCACTTAGAATGTATTCTACAACAGGATAAGACGTTCACTTAAAAAAGAAAAAAATCTTTGACCTTGATAATGTTTTGTCTAGTTGTCGGCAATCTAGCTGAAGACCATTCACTTAATCCTGTAGCTATTCTCTAAATGTCCATTTTGTCAAAGATGTATCCTTCATTTATTGGCCATCAATGAAAAGTAGGCTAAATGGACATTTAAGGAAATCAGCTTGTTGCGTGCAACGTAATTGACATTTTTTCTAAATCAGACTTTTTTTAAACAATGATTAAAATGTTTGCCGATTTCTGGACATGGTTTGAAGTATGGTCAATTAATTCATTTGTCCATTTTTGGCACTTTTAATTTACAATTATTTTCTGCTTTTAAATTACGGGATGAATTCACTCATTGTTGCTTAACGTTTGCCACATACAGTAATTTGTCATAAATTGACAGTTTCACTCAACTTAAAATATTTTAATTGGAAAAAAATCCCAGCAATATTTCTCTCCTTAGTTTGTTGGTTCAATCAAAATCTTTTCAGCATACGACAATCCGGTCTGCTGTACTTTGGTCACACTTTGTCTGTCTTTACACTTATCACTATATTTTCTATCCAAGAAACCTTCATTCATGAACACATTTTTGAACTATTTTTTTTTTTCTATCAATGATTCCCCGATCTTATTCTAATTAAGAATAAACTGCTTTTTAATTCCAAAATGGCCATTTCAAAACAGATGTGAAATATAGCTGTACTATTTCAAATTTGGCAGACATTAAAATTCGTCATCTGCCTCTCAAATCCCATCAGATTGAAACAATGATAAATAACATTTCCAAATTTACAATCCCCCACAATTTTGTCATAAATGATCATCTGGTTATTTTCAAGGGCAGAAATTTCTTTGTCTGAGAAGACAAAACAGGAAGCAAAAACACAGGCACAGCAACAACTCAATGAATAACAAGCATTTGGGAAGAAGCCACCAAATCACAAGTTTCAATGTTGTTCAAACGAATTAAGCAATTGAATTAATTGAATATTCAACAAAACAATGTTAACAATGTGCAGCTGACACCATCATAATTATTATTTTTGCAACTCGAGTCTTTCTTAGGGCGTAAAATTTGAAAATGATGAAAAACATCATGAGGAAACTTACCTTTGGAAGCTCTAGAAATGATTGATCACAATGACGTTGGGAAAGATGATTCTTGTAGTGCACCTGGAAGAAAATCGGGTTTCAAGGTGTGCTCATCACAGAAGCCCCGCCTTAATGCTACCTGACAAACCTGTTCTGCTACTAGATGCCTGATCAACACATCAGTAAGGTGCTTTCGGTTGTGACGTGAAACAAAAACATTTTTTGTAGGAAAAATTCCTATTGTGTTTTGCTTTCGACCGACTGCATTATATACCAACAAAACAAGTACCGATAACAGTTTTGACAAGTTTACCATGAATACATTTATGAATGAATGTATAAATTATTAATATAAAAAGATCAATGTTGCTTTTTTTTCTACTGAAATAGGAGCAATCTTTGTTGCGTAATTGACATGTTTTTCTGTTGTTGTTGTTGTAAAGGTGCGAAAAGAGGTAAACATGAAAAAAACCCTCAAAATTTGGCATGCAGGCTTCCTCTAGTGGTGCACAAATGAATTATCCAAGTATACATTGCGTTTAATATAATTTTCCCTTGTTTTTGTTTGCTTTCCTCGTTGGACTTTCTTACATAAAACTGGACATTTTTCTTTTGTCTGTACTGTTTACTGCTCATAATTGTTTTCCTTTTTTCCACTTATGGCAGGCCTATTTTTTAATTTCGTGATCTTCCTAATTTTAGTTTTGCACGAAATTACAAAAGGAATCCCAGTATTTGAATTTATTCATATAAAATCTGTGATCATTTACTAAAAATCCAATTAAGTATTGCGACGCAAGATGGCCGCCAGTCTCTTACACTGCCGACTCCACATTTAGACATCTACCTTGACATATATGATATCAATGATAGCCTAGTTAGCCCTAGTGCACTCATGCATCAGTCATTAGAGTGGTAGTTGGAGAAAACGATATTTTGGGAATGTATTTTGGTGTGCAAAACCACTTGGATTCTATTTAAATAGTTTTTGAGCGGATTAATATTCCCCTTGGAGGCGCCCCGAAATGTTTCCTTTTGGTCAGAATCATGTTTTGCAGATAACGTTTTGACACGGAATATAAAAGAGAGGCACTCGTTGTTCAATAAAACCTCCAACAAATAGCTTGACAGGTAAATTATTGCAGATTTTATGGTCTTATTGCTTTGTTGGTAAGTTCAATTTTGTCTATCCTCACCCAAAAAAACTTGATCTGTGTTATACATAGTTATTTATACGTATGTATGAATTTCAGAAATAAGTTCGTCCACTCAGGTGAATCAAATAAAAAAATACTGCATTTGGATATGTTTTTGAATTTTCATAGTGCCCATGCTAATTATATTTGTTCAATGAACCAGCATTGAAAATAGATTTTCTGTGTAGTTTTTGGAACGACCAAAAATGGTGTATACAATAGTCTGGGTCAAGGATAAGATATTAGACCTCTTGGTGTATAATTATTCAATATCAAGGATGTTACTGGTTTCTCATTGCCAACTCTTTGTTTTTTTTGTTTTTTGTTTTTAGAAATATCAGTCATCATGGATGAAGAACCAGAGAGAACTAAACGCTGGGAAGGTGGCTATGAAAGGACATGGTAAGGTTTTACAGTAGAAGAAAAGTCTTGAATTGCAGCAAATTTGGAGGTTCATTTTTGTTTTGTTTTTCATTGTCAGGGAAATTTTGAAGGAGGATGAATCAGGATCACTCAAAGCCACTGTGGAAGAAATTCTGTTCCAGTCCAAAAGAGACAGGTGTGCTTCTGACTTGAGAACATATTATGGTCATTGAAAAAGTTCCATATCAACTCTATAAACTATTTACACATCGTCATTTCTCCATTCCCAGGATAGTAAAAAGCACTGGCCAAATTAGACTTGGAATGGTGAGTTGATGGATTTCCTTAGTCTATTTGTGTTTTTACTATTCTTCATGAATGGAAATCTTTTATTGGTCCTCCATTTTTTCCCTGTTATTCATTTTGGTTACCATTTTAGTTGGTTTAAAGAGCATGATGAATAATTTTAAAATGATTTTTACTCTATCCGTTTTTACTGCTTAATCACGGGTGCTTATTTTTGTGGTGGCTAAATTCATTTTAAGATTAAAATACCCATCCTTTTTTGTACAAAGTAGATGCGGCATCTTTTTGTGGTGATTGACTCTTCTAGAAGTATGGAGGATCAAGACTTAAAACCAAACCGTCTTACTGCAACTCTTAAGGTTTGCACATTATAAAAGTTACGTTTTCTTAATACATGTATCGACAATTACTTAATTAAATGAGTGTCTTTTTTTCTTGCTTCAGCTTATGGAGGCTTTTATTGACGAATATTTTGATCAGAATCCTATTAGCCAGGTGAGTGGTAAAAATTACAGCCCCAATAAAGGGTATACTTTTACATATAGAATTTCAGATGCAACTGTTATACGTTGAAAGGCATCAAACGTTTGCTGGAAAACGCAAAAAACGCGAAAAACGGGGGAATACTGTGAAAAATATTTTTGCAGTAATCCCCCATTTTTCGCGGTGTACCGTAAAAAGTGAAAAACGGGGGAATAAGGTATGTCCGGAAACGGCTTCAATTCCTGAATGAATCACCAATAAGTGTGTTGTGTCATTTCCAGGTTGGAATAATTATGACAAAAAATAAAAGAGCAGAGAAGCTCACTGACTTATCAGGTAATGCATGTGTGCATCAGAACATGTGTCATTTCTTTTTTCAATACTCATTTGTCAGTTCAAATCCATTTATTTGGATTGTGCACTTAATTTTAACAGGGAACCCCAAAAAGCACATGACCGCTATAAGGAAAGCAGTAGACACCGTTTGTCTCGGAGAACCATCCTTATACAATTCCCTGAACTTGGCGTTACAGACACTGAAGTAGGTTGTGTTTGTTTTTATGGCTTTGAAATGTTTTCCTGCGATCTAATGAGAATTTTGCACTTTAAAAAAATACTATGATTGCGTGAAGACACATGCCTGGACACACAAGCCGGGAGATTTTGATTATCCTAAGCAGCCTTACCACGTGTGACCCAGCCAACATCTATGAGATGATCCAGGTGATACCACAATTCACACTTTTAACTCTGCATCAAAAGGCCCTCGTTTTTGTGGACTTGTGGACCACTTTACACTTTTTTTTCTAGCAATTAACCTATAAATCCATGCCTGACAGGTTATAACTTATTTATTCATTGCCATTGTCAGACCATGAAGTCATTGAAGGTGAGGGTGTCTGTGATCGGCCTGTCAGCGGAAGTTCGGGTGTGCACCATGTTGACCCGGGAAACTGGCGGGACATACCACGTCATCCTGGATGAGAGCCATTTCAAAGAGCTTCTCCTGACGCTGCACGTGAAACCTCCCCCAGCCAACGCCTCATCCGAATGCTCATTAATACGTATGGGTACGTAGCACACTGATGTTTATGCTTATCAGTCTTGTATTCTACATTCTAATCACAAAGCGTTAATATTTCAATGCGAGGTGGGAAGTTATGTTACGTGACAATGATCTGGATGTCTTTTTTTTTATTCATATTTTTTTAATTCTTTCCACCAGGGTTTCCCCAGCATACCTTTGCCTCCCTGACAGACCAAAATGCCAAACCTGCTTTCAGCATGGCGTAAGTAACATTTTTATCTCCATTAACTCCGTTATTTGGAAAATTGAGACCGGAATCATGATAGATTCAGTTTTAAAACGCTGCTCCTGGTAAAAAGTAAACTGATAGAAATGGCAAAAGTTGCAAGTAGTGTTGTTAATGAACATTTTAAGCAGAACTGATCTTAAGTCTGTTGTTTGTCTTGAAGTTTATTAGATAGTACTGATGCAGGGCTTTCTCTGGGAGGATACTTTTGTCCGCAGTGCCATGGTAACTACACAGAGCTTCCAGTGGAATGTAAAGTCTGTGGTAAGTATGGCTGGAGCACAATTTAAAAAATGAAACAATCATATTATTAGTGTTTTCACAATGCTTCAAATATGTTCTGGCTTTAAAATGTCCAATGTCTCATGTCATGTTATTTTGTCACCAAGGTTTAACTCTTGTGTCGGCACCACATCTCGCCAGATCCTTTCACCACCTCTTCCCCTTACACGCCTTCACTGAAATGCCAGTAGGAGACCGCCCAGATAAAAGGTAAGTTACTAAAGGCTAGCTCTAAAATAATTATACCATGTTGAATACATGGAAATAACAATAATTTCAGACAAAATTGCACAATTGGAAATTTGTTCCGCATTGTATAAATGAGGAAATGCTGACTTCAAGCTCTTTCCGTCAGCATTTTTGGATGGGGCACTTTTTTGTTGTTGTCATTTTTCAATGCCCTCCACTCTATGTAAAATTTTGGAAACATACAATAATGTTCCAAAGAATTTAACATTTTGCTCTTGTCAATTTCAGGTTCTGTGATTCTTGTCAAGGAGAATTAAAAGATAAAACAGTAAGTGTGGCTGATGTATTTTAATGTTAGCTTGGTATTCCTACAGTTGTAATGAGCCTTTACGGGGAGAATGGCATAATTGAAATTTCATTATACTTGCTCAGTCACAAATTCTCCCTAAGTAGCTCTGTCAGGAAAAAAGTAGTAAATGACCCTTTAGGATGCTTAATTCAATGACTTTTATACATGTTTCTTACTATCCACTAGTTGTTTCAAATGACTTTACCTTGGTATATTTCTCTTTTTCTAGATATTCACCTGCTCATCCTGTAAAAATGTATTTTGTGTGGAGTGTGATCACTTCATTCACGACTCTCTCCACTGCTGCCCTGGTTGTGTTCACAGTCAACGCACCCCTTAAATTCCCACATCACCATTTTTTTTTTTTTTTTACAAACTAATTAAATGAATCAAACTTGTGAAAAGGTATTAAGTGGGTCATTGAGTCACACAGATCCATAACTATTAAAATTGTGTAACAAATACATTTTATGGTGCGACGAGTAAAAATACGAAATTGCAAAGCAAGTTCTGAAGAACAAGATTAGGGAAAAAAGGGTAGGAAAAGTTCCTCAAAAAGTTTGGACACTACAATGTAACTAAAAGTGTTGGGCCACCCATTAATTTGTTGATTAAAATAATAAATGCTAGATGTGCAATTCAACCGTGTGCCATTGTGAACGAGTGTCGTCACTCGTCGGCCTTTTTGGGTCGGGGCCATTTGATGACAAAAACTTCTAAAGGCTCATATTTATATATATAAACAGTAATTCATCTGTGATTAAGTAACTTTAATGCGGTCCCTACTTAAATGTATAGTTTTGTTTTATCATTTAGCCTGAATCACCCACCCCAAGAATTCAAATTTAAAGTTAGCAGGGAAATCTTCCGTACCAAGATGGCCGCCCGTTCTTTACGCCGACATCTCCCCCTAAGACAGCTAGCCTTTTCTGTATATGACATTAAAAAAAATGCACGTCCTGTGGAAAACCGGAAAAGGAAACTGAAAGTCCGGCCTGTCGCCCAAAAGGGTGAAAGAATGGCGCGCATCTTGAACGGTATCGTTGCAATGTGTCCCAATTTGGGAATAGGCAAGGACGGAAATCTCCCATGGCACCCTACAAGACTCAAGTAAGTTGCAATACTTTCTCATTTTGTTCAATTAAAATGGTTTACTATAAACTAGAGAGAGTGAAAAACGTGGATCCTGCAATTTGCAGATACTGCACTGTGTATAATACACATCAACACTAGATATAGTGTAGGCTATATATTTATATTACAATATATAAAATTACTCCTGTGGTTCTAGTGTGGTCAGTGCAACATTGCCCGATTTACTGCCATTCGATAAACATCAAATTCATTTGAACTTGAATGGCCAGGATGAAATGATCATGTTTCTGTGCCATTGACGGCAATAGACGTCCAATCATTTCACTGGGATGTTCTGGCAGCGATCGTCTTTTGCCATAAATGACAGCTAATAACTTAGTTTATGACAAACCGTTTGGGATGTTTCAACACTCGTGAAGTTGTTTTTTTCTGCTTTCTTAGTTTCAGTGCTGACAGATGAAAAAAAACATTAAATTTTGGTTTGTTTGTTGCTGTCCTCCAATGTTTTCCCCCTTTTCTAGTGAAGAATTCAAATACTTCCGGAAAATGACGGCCACGGCATCTGTGGAAGGTAATGTTTAAGTTTCATTGGAGATAGAGAAAAAGTTGCATCATATGTCTGGAGTGTTTTATAACCCTATATCATGCCATAATTTTCAATCCATTCCTGAATGGCACCCATTGCTCTTTTGAAGTTTTGTTGTCATGATGCGATTTGTTGTCTTCTGCAGGTAGGCAGAATGTGGTGATCATGGGCAGGAAGACATGGTTTTCCATCCCAGAAAAAAACAGACCTTTAAATAACAGGATCAATATCGTACTAAGTCGACAACTCAAGTAAGGTCCTCCCTCCATTCTTCTCACATATTCACCCATCATTATGATGTTGTATTTCTCCGTTTTAACAATAATCTTGCTTTGCCTACAGAGATCCTCCTCAAGGAGCTCAGCACTTGGCTCCTGATTTTTGCTCAGCTCTCAGGCTGATTAACACGGAGCTTTCGGAGCGGGCCGATCAGGTCTGGGTTATAGGAGGTAGCTCACTCTACAAGGTAAAACTCAATTGTTGTTGTTGTTATTAAATGAAAACTGATCAAAAAATATCCTAGGCACTCCGCTGCACTAGTGCCGGTTTCAAGAAATGCCACATTTAAATGCTCATGTTGGTAAAAGGTTGTCTTGTTCCCTTTTGTTCACACTGGCTTGATGTTAATATTTGTAGGAGCTGATGGAGAGCCAAGGCATCAGAAGGTTATTTGTCACACAAGTTCTAAAACAGTTTCCATGTGATACATTCTTCCCTGAACTCAGCACAGACGACTACAATCTGCTGCCTAGGTGAGTTTATCTTAGTTCTTGTAAAAGATGGTGTTAGGAAGCAGTGGTAGCAGTAGTTCAGTTGTTAATGAGAAAAAGCCTCCTGTTTTGGTCTAAAAAGGCTCAGTCAGTTATAAGTCCAAAGGTTTACAGTTATATAATTTTTCTGGACTTTGACATCCATGTTTTGTTCAGTCAAAAATGCGCAAGTGTAAATTGCCTTCTGCATTGGTTTAAAAATATTGCTAGTTAAATAAAAAGATAACATTTTATAAAGCAAGCAGAATTTCTAATTGTTATTAAGCTTTACAACATGTTTTTAAGTTGTCAAAACAATCTTTACATGTTTTATTTAAAACCACTGTATAACGCTGTGTATAACAAAACATGTTTGTTCCAAAATAGTTGCACAGTGTGTATAACAAAACATGTTTGTTCCAAAATAGTTGAACTGAATTTGTGACACTGAAGTTAGGTTTTGCTAATATGCAAGTCTTATTTCATAGTAAATGCCCATTTGGAATGAATTAAATCATTCAGTGAACTTTTATATCTTCTAGCTTTCCTGGTGTCCCTCAGGGTCTGCAAGAGGAAAATGGTATCCAATACAAATTTGAAGTTTATGAGAGCATTGTCCATTGATGTCAATACATTCAAGAAACATTCAAAATGAAATGTTCTGTACTATATTTTGCCATAAACAATATATTTTAAATGACATCCTGTCTGCAATTGTTCCATTTGCAAGTAGTGTTGTCTTGATATCTTAAATTTGAGGGCTAGATGCACTGTTAAAAAAACTCAAGCTTTTTAAAATCAACATTTTATTGGCAAATCACATTTCTTAGATATATTACAAGTTGTAAACATGCTGCTCTCACCAACATTGGTGGTGGGATGACAGTATCTTGTAAAATCACGCAATAATACTGAGCTGTTAAAAAATGACTAGTAAGACTTGGATTCACGCCATTATCTTTACTACTTTGTTTTTTTGCACTTTGATTTCTGTCTTAAAAGTGGTTTGAAATCAGTTTTTCCTTCAAAGAATTAGAGCCGGTCTCCAAGCTTGCGAATGACAAGGTGATTGGGCCCTTCATTAGTTTCTTTAATGATTTTCCAGGCATCATGATGCATGAGACCTTCCAGTGAGAATCCATTTATTGACAAGACCTCATCACCAACTTCTAGTACCCCAGATAGATCAGCAGTGCCTCCTGTTGTAGAGGGACATAGCAATTTAGTGCAAACCTGTATTCCTTAATTATTTTTTTTTAATTAAAAACAAAAGTAAAAACCATTTTACCTTTAAAAATGCGTTTTACAGTAAGGGGCTTATCTCCAGTACTTGAGGATTTCCCCCCATCCAGGCTGAACCCAAGTCCAGCACTTGTCTTGTGAAGCTCAACTTTTAAAGCCCCACTTGGACCTAAATTTTCAGATCAGACATGTTTCTTTAAAGGGTTAATGCCACACCACCTGGATTCATCCTGATACAAAATTTTAGCTGTTTGGCTACGTTATGTCACAGAATATCAAAACATGTTACCATTGTTTCATTTTTATCAACATTTTTTTTTTTACCTGTACTTTTCTGCAAAGACATCTTGGTGGCAGATAACCTCATTTGTGGCTGGCCGGTTGAATCAAGCTTTTCAAGTGGATTCTTTTCACTGACCATGTGTCTGCAAATAACTACCGAGGCTTGCATGGATGGTTTAGCTTGATGGAGGCAAGACACGGCCTCTCCGTGGGTTTTACCATCCAGACGTGTGCCATTTATAGAAACAATTCTATCACCTCTCAGAATTGTGCCCTCTAGGCCGGCTGCTCCTTTACTGAAGACGCGATGAACCTGGTAATGCAGAGATATTGACATTCAAACCCTTAGTCAAACTCGTTTTTTTTTTTAGAAAAATGACTGACAAATGTTCCAAATAATTTTTGAAAATAAAAAGGCAAACCCCCTTACGGTGATTGTCTTCTGCTCCAGGTCACTTCCACCAGCAATACTAAAACCAAGTCCTGAACCTTCCTCTTTGTGAAGGACCACAAGCTGAGCCTGACCGTTAGCCTGTAGAAATTGGTCAGACAAAAACTCAAGAGTATTATAACTGTGCAATTCATGTTAGGAATCATAGGCTTTTATGTGATACCTCTATGAAATTGTTTGTTTCCATGAGTAGAGTAGGAGTGTTTGTTGTAGCCGTCTGAAGTGCTTGCAACTTTGACTGACTCATAGGAGGACTGTTTAGATCTTTTAACCTGAACACAATACAGAGGATTGATTTATTTTTTCATAGGCCAACCGATTGTGCAATGGTTTTTCTGCCTGACTTCTGTGTGGGCATTCTGGGTGTGATTCCCACTTGGTGTCAGTGTGATTGTGAGTGTGAGGGTTGTCTGTTTTATTGTGCCCTGCAATTGGCTGGCAACCAATCCCGGGCATCCCCTGCCTGTTACCTGTGGTTGCCTGGGATAGGCTCCACCTACTACCACAGTTCTAACTAGTGGATGTAGTAACAACACTTAAGTTAATTCCTTGCCTGATACTCCAAGAGGGCTCCGACTGTTGACATTGTTTAAGGATGGTTTTCTCAGTTGTTTCTTCAGTGGATCCGATGTTTCTTTGCTTTCTTTTTGTCATCTCCACTTTTGTTTGGAGTGGAGGCGATGAAGAAGAGCACACAGTTTCTGGGGTTGCGGAAGCGATGGTCTCCTCAGGTTCATCGGTTGAACCATCTCTTCTGGTCAGCAAATCACACGTGAATAGTTTCCCCAATTCAGGCATGCTGAGAGCTCTGGCTTGCCGCAACTGGTTTCGGAAAAGTCTGGCGTTTTTTCGACGTACCACTGGCGGGGTCTCGGGCGCAACATCGGGAATGTTTTGTACTTCAGAGACGAGGCTGTTCTTAGCACATGGAGGATCAAGATTTTTCAACGCGACACTTGACTGCGATCTCGGTGACGAGTAGGATGCGGTAGACAATAAAGTGTCTTCAAAGGAGCTAAAACGGTGGTGTTGTACTCTCTCGTCAGAACATTTTATCAAGCCCATGTAGCCCGCAATCCTTTGGTTCAGTGAGGCCCTGTATGCTGAAGCGTAGGAGTGAATGTCACTACCTTTAGACAAAGGCTTGTCGAGGAGAGCCAGATTTTCAAAGGACTTAATCTTGTGTTGGACAGAGAAGGGATTGTAGTCAACCGAAAAGGGAGGGTCTGCGACAAAGCTTCGCCTTAGTATTGTCTTTTTGTACAGTTTGGATGTCCTGGACTTTGGGTTTTCAATGGGTTGGGTGTCAGTTGTCGCGTCTTTACGTGGTCTTTTATCAGTTTGATTTGTTGGGCCTACAATGGAGTCACAAGTTGGTAGTACAGGTGTTGATCTGGTTTCTGTGTCTTTTTGAGTTGCTGCAGGATTTTGTACTTCGGCGGTCAGCTTTTTTGCCCGCACAGGTAAAACGCCAGATGAAGAAGACAACTGAACTTCGATAAATGTTCTCTGAGTGGCGGGCGATTGAGACAATGTCTTCGGGTCCGATGTTGTTTTGGTCTCTAAATTGATGTCTTTTTTGTTGGGAACAACTGTTCCAAATATGTCATCTGATAAATCATGCGTAGTCTTTCTTACGCTGAGTGTGGATAAAGTAACACTGTTTTTGTTGAGTGTGTTTTTGATCTTCAAAATGGGAGTCAATGTTTTTCCTGCCGTGAGGTTTGTAGACTGGTTACGGAAGTCATTTTTATTGCCTGACGAAACAACTGAAGTTTCAGATTTGGTATGATTTTGCAATGTTCCTACTCCGGCGTTCTCCTTCTTTATTCTTTGAACCTTTTCTTTAAAGCCATTTTCAGGTGTGATCTGAGTTTCAACTTGAAATTCATCATCATTTGGACCTTGATGCTGATGTTTTGACCATGTGTTGTTGCTGGGGTTTATATTTTGGATACGGTTTGGTCTACACTCCTGACTTTTTTCTTTGTTCATCATAGTATTTGACTGTACTGTAGCTGACGTATAAGTGGTAGGAATGTTTGTATTTCTCCCGGATGTCAATTCAGATGTTTGTGCTTTATCCGAGTTGAGCAAGGCACCATCAGACAACAGGCTATTCCGGATGGTACTGCAATCAAGTGGAGAAAGGCTTCTAGAATTGTTTGCCTCAGAGGAATCTTGACGTTCAACAGAGTCGGGCTCAATGGCGGGATTCTGATACTCAACAGGTGACAATAAATGAGATGGCAGGCTTGGCTTCTCGATGGCTGAGACGCCTGTTGATTGGGAAAGCAATAAGGATTCGTGCTTGATCAAGTCTATAGAACTGAGAAACATATCGGTAGTCTTATGCAGGCTTTTGTTTTGGCTGGCGTGCTGGGACGACAAAGATCTATTAGGTGAGGTTTTGAGGTATACATGTCCGTCGTTAACAGGGTTTTGGTTGTTACAGGAATTAGGCTCAAATGTCTTCCCTTTTGAGGATGGCTCCTGAAAATGTTGACCGACACTGGACAATTTGCCAAGCTTGACATTGTTACATGTCAATTTGTCACTGGAGTTGCTGTCTTGGGGTACATTGGAGTCTTGCTCTTGATACACAGCATTAACTGTTTCAGGGTATAATTCATTCGCAATGGAAGAGTTATTTTGATGAAGTGGGTTCACATGTGCAGGATTCCCCCTTTCGTTTCCTCTATCCACTAAAAAAAAATCTTGTGAATTTGAAACGATTTGAACCAGAGTATGTTTCTCAGGCACATTTTCTTGGGGCGTGCTGCTGCAGGTGGAATGGAGAATAATTTCAGATATAATATCATCAATGTTGGTGACTGGAGTTGGACTTTCATTGTTTATGTGGGGGTTGTGTTCGGATTCAACTATCTTGGCATGTAATAGTTCCGGATTGTCTGGGTTGAGTTCGGTGTCTTTGTCACTGCTCCCGGAGAAATCCGTTATTGTGGAGAGCCCATCTACAGCTTCAAAACAAATGATAGTTTTGTCAATGTAAAGGAAAATGGAGTGTTTTATACATGTTTCACATGGATGCATTTGCTGCCAGCAGAACCTACTCTATTATAAATTAAGAAGTCAACTACACTAGTTAAAAAAACAATGCAAGAAGTTTGAAAAGGTGTTTGCAAGATACATTTCTCTTGAAACTATGGTTTTGTCAATCATTTTGCAGTGTGATGACTGTTTTTCTCCCTAATGGGTTTGTCCTATTATTAAGATACATTTTTTGAGGGATCAAAAGCATGCCAAGGGTTCACAGTCAGAACAAATTTGTTTGTTTTTTGTCCATTATGTATTTGATACCAATTGGGGCCAATTTTTATTCATTACTCGAAAATTGAGCAAAACTAAAGATCAGGCTTAGCATTGAGCAAACACATTTTCAACTCTGTTTTTTGTTAACATGCAGGGAGTTAAGCTACAGGAAAAAGCTAGCATTGATTACTAATCGCAAACAATACAACGTAGCATAGTCACCATGGATAGATAGCCAGATGCATGAAGGCTGTTTTGGGGAGGTGAGCGAGCATGACTTAAACCTAAATCTTAGGTCATCATGTAAGGGAAGACATGGGTACAGGGTTTACTGAAAAAGCCTTATCAATAAATGCATTTTGAAAAGCACAAGCGGGTAGTTAGATTTTGTTTTAATACTGGTGGAACAAAGAAAACATTGCATTAAAAAGGGTAATGAGGAAGGAACGAAAGAAACTATTGTTTTGTTGTTGTTTTTCTTCCACATCAAAACTCATTAAAGTGAATGTAAGGGTAATTAAATTAAAGGGTGATTTTAAAATCATATTACGTTAGTGCTTAAATGATTATGGGATGCCGTTTATGGATGTTGGTGTACTCGGGCCTTACCTGAAACAGGCTTCGTAACTTCCAAAGACATTGTTGTTGGAAGGTTATGCATGAGTTCACATAATTCCTGGTAGCTACAGGAGCTCACCCGTTTTTCAGCAATAGTTACAATCTCATCACCCGGACACAATACTCCATTTGATTCCTGTAAGCAGAACATCAATAGTCACAACACCACAAAGCCTTTCTTAGGTCAACAGCATCATTTTCAGCCTATGTTTCGGGTCTTTTTTTTTTTTAATTTGACTTACAATTAAATCAGAACTTACTCTTTCTGCTGCACCCCCAGGCTTTAACCCATTGATGACAACTTTCAGAGGGGATGATATTATCTCCAAGTCCAGGCCAAAAGATTCATCCTTCTTTCTTGTCAGAGTCACATTGTGAACTGTACAAACACCAAACCCCTCAATTTCAGCTCCCTTTGGATAGTGGCAATCATCCAACAGGACACTTGACGTCATTGAGTTTTTTGCACTTGGTGAAGGCCCATTAGCGCTGTTGTTTTGCTCCTCTGTGAAATCTGCAGCTTCAGGACATGACACGCTTTTAACCAGCGTCGATGCTTTCTCTCCCGTCTCGGGGGGATGCTGAAACGTGTTGCGGTCATCTATTTCTGCTACTTTCTGCTTAGAGGGGCAACGGATTGGCATAAAGGGAGACTCTGGACCTGGTAGTTTATAGGTATTTGTATAGCCTTCTTTGCTACCGCTATATAGCGGTGTTGTCGCATCGTTGCAGACGCGGGTCTGCCTCTCGCCCCAGAAGTGACTGTTGTCGTCGCCATCCAGGGATAACGCTGCAACGCCTGTTGATGAATCCTCCTCTTTTCCGATCTTATCCTCATGAATGACTCCTCGCTGATGGAGAAGTGGGCTTCGCGCCGAGTTGCGATCAGACACAACAGTGGGCAAGTTGACTGCGTTCTTCGACTGACTGGATAGAGGACAGTTCTTGTCTTTCAATGCATTGTACACGGTGTCACATTCTACATCAGCTCCTGAAAATAAGAAACAGCGCCATGTTAAAACAGATCTTAGTATAAAGTTACCGTAAAACCTCTATTTGAACGGCACCTCTAATTGAATGGCACTATGGAAAAAGTTTGAAAAATAGAACGGCATGCCGTTGAAATAGAGGTTTTACGGTAATATATATATATTAAATAAATAAAACAACATATACACTGATTATTGTTGCTGTTTATTCCTGTTACCCGGAAACTGTGAGGCTACATCGTTAATAGGGATGTTAGTACCTTGATGGTGGGCCTCATCTGCAGTCGAGCCCACTGATTTGGCCAAGTACGATTGGCTGGAAACATCCGATGAGAAGTACTGTGATAACTCTTTCTCTGAACTCAGTGAGCCCTGCTGATTAGGAAATAAGAGAATTAAAATGAACAATTCTCAACAATAATGCAGGAATAAATTATATTAGTAATCATAGAAAAAAATGTGCATCATTGTGAATAAAATTCATTTTTTTCTCCGACAAATTTGACAGTGTGCCTTATAATACAGTATGCATTCCTGTATGTAGAAATTCTGGTTCTCTACTGAACTCAAAACTATTTTGGTAAGGCATAACCGTATTATACTGCTCCAGTAAAGTGCTCAAGATACATTTATTATTCATAAGGATCACAAATAATTAAAACAATTAGGAAGTTAAAAGATAAAGAAGACATAACGAATGCAGTCCATCAATGCCATAATGAACTTTATAATTATAGCTGCACCTTGTGTGTTGAAATAAACCCATTCATTAATGGTGCCCCTTATAATATGGTGTTGGCATGCTGTGGTCCAAAAAATACAGAATTTTTCTGCCATTCCTATGGATACTATATAGTAAGGCTTTTTTCTTAAAAAAATCGACATAGTATAGTAAGGCTAAGAAAGTCGGAGAATAAATCTGACTTCTGATTCTTCTCCTAGTTATTGCTGTGGTCCAGTGGCAAAAATATTGGTTCAGAACTTGAGGTGGGAATCAGGAGTGAGTTCAATTCCACTCTTTGCAATTCACAAATTGTTTATTGAGGTAATGAAAAGGATAAATATAACTTCCAATCACTTCATTTCAGAAGTCACTGTGGTCCAGTTGCAACGACAAACAGTCAGAACTTCTGGTGGACTCAAGTTCAAATCAGGAGTGAGTTCAATTCCACTCTTTGCAATTCTCAAATTGTTTATTGAGGTAATGAAAAGGATAGATATAACTTCCAATCACCTCATTTCAGAAGTCACTGTGGTCCAGTGGCAAAGACAATGGGTCAGAACTTCAGGTGGACTCAAGTTCAAATCAGGAATGAGTTCAATTCCACTCTTTGCAATTCTCAAATTGTTTATTGCGGTAATGAAGAGGATGAATATGACTTCCAATCACATCATTTCAGAAGTCACTGTGGTCCAGTGGCAAAGACAATGGGTCAAAATTTAAGGTGGACACAAGTTCAAATCAGGAGTGAGTTCAATTCCACTCTTTGCAATTCTCAAATTGTTTATTGAGGTAATGAAAAGGATAGATATAACTTCCAATCACATCATTTCAGAAGTCACTGTGGTCCAGTGGCAAAGACAATGGGTCAAAATTTAAGGTGGACACAAGTTCAAATCAGGAGTGAGTTCAATTCCACTCTTTGCAATTCTCAAATTGTTTATTGAGGTAATGAAAAGGATGAATATGACTTCCAATCACATCATTTCAGAAGTCACTGTGGTCCAGTGGCAAAGACAATGGGTCAAAATTTAAGGTGGACACAAGTTCAAATCAGGAGTGAGTTCAATTCCACTCTTTGCAATTCTGAAATTGTTTATTGAGGTAATGAAGAGGATGAATATGACTTCCAATCACATCATTTCAGCCTTACTACACATGGTCATTCTTTACGTAAACAAGCCTGACCATACAATGTCATTTTTTTACATAAAAAAGCCTTGCTGTATATATATATAACTTCCAATCAAATCATTTCAGTAGTCACTGTGGTCCAGTGGCAAAGACAATGGGTCAGAACTTCAGGTGGACTCAAGTTCAAATCAGGAATGAGTTCAATTCCACTCTTTGCAATTCTCAAATTGTTTATTTGGTAATGAAAAGGATAGATATAACTTCCAATCAAATCAATTCAGAAGTCGCTGTGGTCCAGTGGCAAAGACAATGGGTCAGAACTTCAGGTGGACACAAGTTCAAATCAGGAATGAGTTCAATTCCACTCTTTGCAATTCTCAAATTGTTTATTTGGTAATGAAAAGGATAGATATAACTTCCAATCAAATCATTTCAGAAGTCACTGTGGTCCAGTGGCAAAGACAATGGGTCAGAACTTCAGGTGGACACAAGTTCAAATCAGGAGTGAGTTCAATTCCACTCTTTGCAATTCTCAAATTGTTTATTTGGTAATGAAAAGGATAGATATAACTTCCAATCAAATCATTTCAGAAGTCACTGTGGTCCAGTGGCAAAGACAATGGGTCAGAACTTCAGGTGGACACAAGTTCAAATCAGGAGTGAGTTCAATTCCACTCTTTGCAATTCTCAAATTGTTTATTTGGTAATGAAAAGGATAAATATAACTTCCAATCACATCAATTCAGAAGTCACTGTGGTCCAGTGGCAAAGACAATGGGTCAGAACTTCAGGTGGACTCAAGTTCAAATCAGGAATGAGTTCAATTCCACTCTTTGCAATTCTCAAATTGTTTATTTGGTAATGAAAAGGATAAATATAACTTCCAATCACATCAATTCAGAAGTCACTGTGGTCCAGTGGCAAAGACAATGGGTCAGAACTTCAGGTGGACTCAAGTTCAAATCAGGAATGAGTTCAATTCCACTCTTTGCAATTCTCAAATTGTTTATTTAGGTAATGAAAAGGATAAATATAACTTCCAATCATGTATAGGCGGGCCGCCTCGTGGTGTAGTGGGTAAGTCACCTGCCTGCGACGTGGGTGTCGAGGGTTCACGTCCCGGTGTCGCCAGTCAACGACTGTATGGTGTCGGCAGTCGGCCGAAGGCCGACTGTCGAACACCACCAGGAACCCCCCCCTCCCAACTGTCTTCCGGTCAGCCGAAGGCTGACCGGAAATATTGTTTTGCTGAAAAAAATGACTAAGTCTTTTTTTGAATGAAAAAAGGATTACCCATTTACTGAACTACTAGTGTAGTGATTAGTCAAACGAGAGCGGGATTTGAACCCCATCTCCCACAGTCAAATCCACTAACTTGAGGTCTGTCTGACCCATTGTCTTTGCCACTGGACCACAGTGACTTCTGAAATGAGATGATTGGAAGTTATATTTATCATTTTCATCACCTCAATAAACAATTTGAGATTTGCAAAGAGTGGACTTGAACTCACTCCAGATTTGAACTTGTGTCCAACTTCAATTTCAACCCATTGTTCTTGCCACTGGACCACAGTGTCTTCTGAAATGATGTGATTGGAAGTTATATTTATCCTTTTCATTACCTCAATAAACAAGTTGAGAATTGCAAAGAGTGGAATTGAACTCATTCCTGATTTGAACTTGAGTCCACCTGAAGTTCTGACCCATTGTCTTTGCCACTGGACCACAGTGACTTCTGAAATCATGTGATTGGAAGTTATATCTATCCTTTTCATTACCTCAATAAACAATTTGAGAATTGCAACAAGTGGAATTGAACTCACTCCTGATTCCCACCTCATGTTCTGACTCAATGATTTTGCCAGTGGACCAGAGCAACAACTAGAAGGTGAAGAATCAGAAGTCAGATTTATTCTCCGACTCTCTTAGCCTTACTTGCTATGTCATTTTTTAAAGAAAAAAAGCCTTACTATACTATGTCGTTTTTTAAGAAAAGAAGCCTTACTATACAATATCGTTTTTTAAGAAAAAAAGGCTTCCTCTACTATGTCGTTTTCCAAGAAAAAAAGCCATGCTATACTATGTCGTTTTTTAGGAAAAAAAGCCTTACTATACATGGTTTTTTTTAAACAAAAAAGCCTTACTATACATGGTCATTTTTTAAGAAAAAAGCCTTACTATACATGGTCTTTTTTGTAAATAAAAAGCCTTACTATACTATGTCGTTTTTAAAGACAAAAAAGCCTTACTATACTGTGTCGTTTTTAAAGAAAATAAGCCTTACTATACTATGTCGTCTTTAAAGAAAAAAGCCTATACTATGTTGTTTTTTAAGAAAAAAAGCCTTACAATACTATGTCATTTTTTAAGAAAAAAAGCCTTACAATACTATGTCGTCTTTTAAGAAAAACGCTTTACTGTACATGGTCGTTTTTTTTTAAATAAAAAAGCCTTACTATACATGGTCATTTTTTAATAAAAACCCTTAATATACATGGTCATTTTTAAAGAAAAAAGCCTGACTATATATACATAGTATTTATTTTTTAAACAAATAAAAGCTTTACTTTACATAGACCACTTTTTTTTAAAGAAAAAGCCTTACGATGTCCAGCCATTCAAGTCATTTTGCATGCCAGCTTTACGTTTGTACCAAATCTCAGGGTATTCTTTGCTCAGTTATGAAGCACGTCTAATAAGATGAATAAATATTTGACATTATCGTCGACAAGGAAAGAGAGTGTCGCCAAACTTTCGTCAAAACATATATATATTCTTCCCATTTCCAACCTGAAGCGACAATTCCCACTTGAACTTGTATTGCTACATACCCTACTTGCCGGCTCGAGAAATCTCTTCATGGTCCAGCTTAGAGCAGGTGATCCATCGCCTTTACAGGAAATGCCTGGTAAAAAAAAAAAAAAAGTCAATTTAGACAAGAATATTGCCAAAATGTTTCGTTGGCGCGAGTGAATAACAGAAATAAGAAAGAAGAAACTCGACATATGTTACGGTATCAGACCTTGAGAATGAGATGAATGTCTCTTGTTCATTTTGCCCTTGTGTGTGGATTGAGCTATGAAATGATCCATCTCTTGCTCCGATACCTGAGAAAAGAAGTTGTTTGGAAACATTTCAGACCGAATAACACAATTTATAATTTTGTTTCACTGTCAGTGAGCATTACAAACAAGAGTTCTTTAATGAGTTCTGACTAAAAGACAATGACATAAATGGCTCCACAGTTCCATCTGGCATGTGGCAATTTACAGGTAAAACAGTCAAGTTTTAATTGGGATGGATGAGTTTGTCAATAAAAGAAGAAAGGAGACTTACTTTAGGATTAGGGTGCCGACTGATGATGAGACTGACGGGTCCAGGGCCGCATTCACTGAGAATGGCGTAGGCTTCACTGAGGGCAGCGAAACGAAGACTGACGGAATCCACCTCCAATATCTGATCCCCCCGGCTTAAATGTGAGAAAGCATACGTGTGACATTCAAGTAAGTAACCAGATTTCCCTCTTGATTATTTTGTAAAAGTACACAAATGCCTTTACCTCAACCGGCCATCCATTTTGGCAACAGATCCCAGTGCTAGACTATGGATGTAGATGCCAGGAGCAGAGTTTTCTGGGGTAAGAAAACAAACTCCAATCCCCAGGCCAACACCAGGCTCTAAAAAAAAAAGAATTATTATACGTATATATATATATTTTATAGGTCTCAAAAAGGTACATCCATACTACTTCTATCTTTAGTTCCGTTATCGCTTCATTTTCATATGTGATTCTGATCTTTTGAACACCTTAGCTCATGTCCATTAACATTTCTTATTTAAGTAAAATAGACAATCAAAGAAGAGTTTCTAATCCAACTGATGTTAAGTCGGTACCTGGTGCTTAATATGTTTGTTTCCATCTAATGTTTACAATACATGAAAAACCCAATGGAGAAACCTTAAAAGTTCTACTGACGACTAAACAAAGTCTAAATTTGCCCTTTGTAGTTTTCATACATCTTTAGTGACATAAATCTGTCACTTAACTCAGCGGTCCCCAACCATTTTCTCACCGCGGACCGGTAAAGCTCTTTCTATTTTCTCGCGGATCGGCTAATGGGGAGGGCGATAACTTAAGACTAAATTGTGTGGGGGTGGGGTCAGTCCACAAATGACACCCACGACGGCAAAAAAAGCATAATAGCAATTATTATTATAACAACTTTTCTCATTTCAACTAGGAGGGCGAGATTGAAAACGTTCATATTTTTTACTCTGATGGACCGGCACTAGGTGGTTCGGACTGGTGGTAGGGTACCACTGACTTAACTGACACATCTTGTAAGGTTGCAGCACCTGGCCGAATAAAAGAAAAAGATATATGGAAGAACCTTTATCAAGTGTGACCTCCATAATGATGCAGTCTTTTGGACCAGGACCAGAACTCCTCTGGCTATCAGTCTCTTCAGCTCCAAAGGGAACCGGTGTTCCCTCACTGGTGTTAGAGTTGGGTGAGCTGGATCGGCTACGCACACTTGGGGTTGCACAGGGTGTAAGACTGGGGCTCCGAAGGCGAGTTCGAATTGTCAGAGTCACAACGCCTTTTTTCAGTTGCTACAGAAGGAAGAGAAAACAGGCATCCTTTACAGTAATCCCTCGAATATTGCGGCTTCACTACATTGTGGATTTTTTTCTGGGGGAAATAGTTTTTTAAATTAATTTTTTTTGTAAGTTCATAAAAATGTGAAAATCCACACTGAAACTCGCAAGCAGAGGCCACTCCTCTGTCCTCCGCACTAAAGAAAAAAATATATATATATTTTTTTAAATAGGGGTGAGCCTACTTTGCGGTTTTCCGTTTATCGCGGCCATTTTTGGTCTGCATTAACCGCGATAATCGAGGGATTACTCCATTTTACAGGTGAGAGCAATGAAATTTTGACTACCGCTGAATTCGAGGAATGTCAACTACCTTAAGGAACGTCCTGTCACATTGAAAATGCGCAACTTCAAAAAAACAACCCTTTACATGAGAATGCTGTCATGGAAAGACATTGACCCACCCAAAAAAAGTTTGCTTCAAATTCATGTAGTCTTTCAGCCGTGCTGAAATTGGACACGAACAGTGAAGTTTTAAACGTGGTCATAAATATGTCCATATCCATTTCAGTGGATTCTGCATAATATATCAGTTTTACATTATGATTTAATGCGGTGCGTGATCGAACCTTGAAAGCCTGGATGGCTTGTTGGTGTGTCAGTCCTTGGAGAGACTCTCCATTTACCTCTAAAATCTCATCTCCTGTGCAGAAAAAGTTGGGGTCAAATTGCATTTCTGTATCGTATTCAGTTTCTGTTATGAGAGAAAAAAAAAAAGAAAGGTTACCCTCTTTTAGGCGACCGTCAGCAGCTGCAGCGCCATGAGAGAAAATAGTCTTGACAAAAATTCCCATTTGACCACGAGCTGAATCCTGACCACCAACAATACTGAATCCTAGGCCCTGAGAGATTTTGATGATGAATGTAAAGAGAAAATTAAAATCAGATGTTTAGCAAAACTTTGAAGCAGTGAACAAAAATGCCACACACATTTCCGTGTATATTTTACAGGCTTTATTCCAGCTCGCATGACGAGTGCACCCACCTTCCCCTGGCCTTTCATTAGTACTATGCTGGAGATAATTGATGGTTGTGCCAGTCGCCATGGTGATTCCACTTGAACGGTGCTTAACGAACGTGCTGATTTCTTAATGATCTGATATTCCTGAAAGGTAAAGGGATGCGACAATCTAATGAAATAATAAATACAGCCATAATAACCTTTCAGCTAACATTCCAAATCATTTCCAACAAACATGCCATTATTTTCTGTACTTTTTAATTAGTAAACCCCATTTTGTATTCAAGAAGTCATTTGCAAAATGTGGATTTCTATGAATTAATGATGGGAGCTTGCTGTTTCTTCCCATTTGTTTATTTCTTTTTTTCATCTTTCATTAACATAATCTAGCCACGAGAGTCCTCAACTCTGCGTCATAGGCTGAGAAGTATAATATGGTTTGAGTTGACACTTTAAATGTGTTTTAGTTTATGTTGAATCCTAATAGGGATACTGTGATTTGACAATAATGATAATTGGATTTATACTGGACACTCAGACGCTTCACATTGCAATTTTTTCTACGCTAGATGTTGGTAAGAAACTATTGCACACAGCACCACGCTATCGCGGTACTCGGTCGTTTGGTCGCCGGCCTTTTGGTCGCCCGGAAGGTTATTGATAATTACCATTTTAAATCGTTGCTCAAATTTCCTAAATACAAACTGTGAATTATTATTTAGTCATACTTAATTATTAGGCTAAAGAAAAGGTCCAAATTTCCTGTACTTTTGTGTTTTGTTGGAGAACTTGTTAAGACCCTGACTGACGTCCCTTCCTAAGGGGACAACTCATGTACATACAAACTCTTATACACTCACACATCCCCTCAGTGAAACTGCTCAGGGCCATTGTTGGCTTTTATTGATGCGTAGGCCGTGTTGTTTTACCTTGTTTTGTCGCCGGTCTTTTGGTCGCCGGTCTTGGGCGACCAAAAGACCGGCGACCAAAAGACCGCACACGCGCTATCGCTGCCCTGAGGCAGTCTGACAGAAGTGAGGCAACCAATTTACACCGTTTTGACCACGAATAACCAATCATTTTCACGCTACTTTCACACAGGCAAATTGGCTGAAGTATTTTGCCTAAAGATTTGAACCCTGGATCCTTCAATTGAAAATTACTATCCACAACACCTCTTCAGGACATGAGAATTAAGCTTTGCTATTTTCAAATGGATTGTTGGACATAATTTTTACTCTACGTTAAAAGGATTTGTGACTTTTGGTTAGTAAAGAATATTGCGAGTCATAATACCTGTCTATCTCCAGCAGTATCCAGCTGTTGCGGTAAGGAGTGTTTACGTCTGCCTGGCTTTGAGGCCTTGTGTGTGACATCGCAACGGCTCACACCGTTCTCCAGAAAGAGCTCATCATCTTCACCAACCGACTCCAAACGGGAGCTGCCACCTACAACCGCAACGAATAGAAAGATGGCAATTACATGTTATAAATGTGTTCATAAATGTTCTAGTATATATGCAGAATGATGACTTTTAGGGATTTTACTTTTGGAATTTTGCTATCTGAGGGCAAGACTACACATTTCACGTGGGTTTGCAATATTACTCACTCTGGGATTGACTGCAAAGCTTTGTGGGTGCAAGACTGCAACTCGATCCTCTGACGGCCTCTTTTTGGCACGTGTCCTCTAGTTTCTCCAGGTTAGTCAACTGTTAGCAAACAATAATAGAAATGGTTGCTCCTAGTTTTCATAGTTTTGTTGTTGTTGTGGCCTAAATTCCAGAAGCACTTGGTGAACACTAGCAATTTACTTGGCCATGACATTCCATTGTTTTATTTTAGCTCCTCACAACCATGTTGTGGAATATATATACACTGTAAATATAAATATACCGTATAAGAGACCTAATTTTTTGCAGAGGATATTGGTAATTTGGGGAACACTACTCATACTTATGTAAAGCAAAGCTATTTTATTCACACATACCATATAGCGCCTTGGTTAAAGGGGGTTCATATTGACCAAAATATTGGGTCAAAAGGACACTGAATACAACTTGGGTAAACCCCAACTGGGTTTTGACCCAATTCCTAAGCTAAATGAATACCCCAACTATAGTATTATACAACAATTGCACAACAAATGCGCAGCCAAGCTTTTGCGGTTGAATGACTAACCCAAATTTAGTTAGTTAAAACCAACCACTAGACACAGCAAGTTGTAAATACTACATAATGTTGTATTTTATTTACTCAAATCCAAGATTACTGCAAAAAAAGACCATTATACTATTTTGAAATTCTAACACTTAAAATATCTGAATCATATTACTTGGAACATATATGTACAGACAAATCTGACAAGGTGGTCAAAATGAGTTGGAGATGCTAACCAGATCGGGCAAACTCGTGGATGGATGCTGTTGGAAACCTACATCAGATTCTTCCTGCTTGGGAAAGAAGAATATTTATTACTTTTCATTTAAAAAAAATCATATATATATACACACACGCATATATATACATACAGTAATCCCTCGAATATTGTGGCTTCACTACATCGCTGATTTTTTTCTGGGGGAATGTTTTTTTTTAATTACATTTGTGTAAATTCATAAAAATGTGAAAATCAAAGCTGAAACTCGCAAGCGGAAGCCGCTCCCTTGTCCTCCGCTTGCTACTAGGACTCGGCACTGAAGTGTAAAAAAAATAATAATAATAATTTTATTTATTTATTTTAAATAGGGGTGACCCTACTTTGTGGTTTTTCGTTTATCGCGGCCATGTCTGGTCTACATTAACCGCGATAATCGAGGGATTACTGTATATATATTTACATATGCTATATAGTTACATCATAATCAATAATCCTATTGATTGAGTGTGTTACCCGGCTGGCAACGACGAGCTGGACAAGACCAGTGGAAGTGCGGAGGATACAAACAGCCTCTTGATGAGTAAGACCCACTAGCGACTGACCATTAATCATAAGCAACTCATCTCCAGCTTGAAGACGACCATCCCTATAAAACACGTTCAAATTCATGTAAATTTATGTTACAAGAAACACAAAAGAAACAAATGATTACAAGACTACATAATAATGCAGTTGAAAAACAACTGAAATTCTCAGTAATCCATAAGTAACTGTATATTATTTCTGTCGGAAAATATATATTTGACAGAAATATAAAAAGCTGTGCATGAATCTGATATTGCTTCAACTAAAACAATATGAATATGAAATGCATCTTTGTTGGGTAAAATAGAAGCGCATTAGAACTGAGGAAGCGCTCTTTAATTACTGCAATAGCTGTGTTTTGTATGATTAGTCAAAGTATTTGTTTGTTTTAAATCTCCTTTGTAAATTGTGCTATTTTGTCCAATTTAAGATGAGCAAACTTTTTAAGATTTTTCATTTTTGTTTTTAAGCTTGGAGTTTTAATTTTTCAATTAAATGCAAAGTGCCTTGAAATAAAATGGAGTATTGTTATTATGACGATGACTTATTAGTATTATCATTAGTTTTATTAATGGAAATAGAAGTAGTAGTAGCACTGCAAACCTGAATCCTGAAAATAATGAGTAAAAGCAACATTTCTCCTTCACAAAACTCTAACAGGTAAAATATTCAATAAATAAAAAGCAAATTTAGTAAGAAAATGCAGTGCGTTACAGACGACCTCCTGCCAGTTTAAAGTTAGTTAGTAGTTAAAATATACACATCAATTCCAATTTTGATTGAACTCTTGGTGGCTTTGAAAATGTTGTTTTTATAAATTAAAAGCAATCTTTTAATAATCTTTGTGCCCAGCCAAAAGAAAAAGGGGGAAAAAAAACCTTGAGACCAGGCAATGAAAAAGCAAACCTGTGAATGGTTCCTCCCTCCTCAATATGAGTGATGTTAATCCCGTGGGGGGAGCGTTTGGATCCGCGCCCCCCAGTTATCTGTATGCCTAAACCCTCTTGACCTTTAACCAGGTGCATTTTCCAGATGTGGCAGCCATCCTTTGACTTTAGGAAAGGAGAAAAAAAAACAGAAAATCAAATTCTCTTTCTTGAGCAGATTTGACAGCACAGGAAAAAAAATACAATAAGAATTACAACAACTAAAACGGTACTTCGATAATTGTCGTCTTGAGATAATCGTTATCGTAAGCCTTGTTTGTACGTATTGCAAAGTATCGGTAGTTACCCAGGAGGTTCTCACTCCAACTGTAGATAGAAGTAGAAAAACTTGCAATAATTTGTTTTGTGTAATATTTTATCATGAGCAGTATACAAGAATTTTTGAAAACTATAGGATAATGGACTTAGCATTGGATTTACTTCAAGGTAGAGATGCATTACATCACACGTGACAGATGGCACAAATCCTTCTAATTCTGTAAAAGCTATAATCCATGACCGATCCTCGTGTGCTAGCCAATCACAACATACTGTACAGTATAGTGGATGAAAATACCACGATTGCCAGTGTGATTAAGAGTTCAGTTAACAATGACATGGCAATTTTGTAACGTTGCACTCATTGAAATGGCAGCTCTCAAACTTTTAAACTAGATTTTTTTCAATCAAAGTAATAAACCTATACATTTGCCTTTTTTCCCCAATCCAATGATGTGCTCAATTTCCCCACAGTGCAATAAACGAATGTTATTATAATTAATAAAAAGCTCAATATTTCTGTTCTTCTTCTGCATGAAGTTACAATCTTCAACCTTCACTGGAGTGATTTACAACTGAGTGTCAATAAATTGAAACGAGAAACTATTTGTAAAAATGAGATTATGCTACTCAGGTGGAAAAGGGTGATCACCAGCAACATTTTTTTTCAACGTACAAATCTTATTGTACTATCGACATGGCTTGTTATCAGCCTACAGATTCATAAATATTTGACAACTTTCCATTATAAGCGCATGTGACATGGATTTACATTTAAAATCCTTGTAATATGGGTTAATACACCATCTGTCTGTCTCTGACCCACATTTTCAACCACTATTCGCCAGTCTATAATCTTTTTACATCCGCAGCTAGCAAAATACATACCATGTAAAAGCAACAAAAGGCCACTATTCTATTTGCCTAGTTGTATTTTCATTAATTTTTATTTTTAACTAACTACCGTAATTACTCGAATATAACGCGCACTCGAAAATAACACGCAGGTATAACTTTGGGCCAAAAAAATCTGGAAAAACGCAGTACTCGAATATAGTGCGCACCTAAAATTTCCCGCTGACGAAAATCAGAAATCTTACCTTTTTTTCTTCGTTTCACGATTGTTTTGTTCAAACAAATTTATTCATTAGAATCCTTCAAATGAAAAGTTCCTCTCTCTCTTTGTCTGTCCTCTCATACATCTCTTCGTTGAGAATCCTATCAACGTCCACGCTTCCTTCATCCACTTCCTCTTCCTCCCACAACACATCATCCGATTGGCTTTACGAGATGACGTAAAATCCGTGCGTCAAAGTGAGTTTGACAATGCTTTTTTCGATCGAAAATTTGTAATTTATTTTAGTTATTGATTATAACACTGAACTGAGAGAGGGTGAACTGAGACGGGTACGAGGCTAGAGGGGGGCAGTGGTGGTCTCGGCTTTACGAGATGACGTAAAATCCGTGCGTCGGCTTCACGAGATGACGTAAAATCCGTGCGTCAGCTCTACGAGATGACGTAAAATCCGTGCGTCAAAGTGAGTTTGACAATGCTTTTTTCGATCGAAAATTTGTAATTTATTTTATTCAATTCAATTTCAATTCAATTTATTTGGCAAGAAAAAGCACCAGGCTAAGGGCCATGTAACAAGACAAAAAAAAAAAAAAAAAAAAAAAAAAAAAAAAAAAAAAATTAGTTTTTGATTATAACACGCACCCCCAACTATTGGAATTAATTATTTTGCAAAAACCTGCGTGTTATATTCGAGTAATTACGGTAACAACACTAACTAGCCTTAATGTTACTTATAAATGTTGCCACTATTGTGGCATTCACAAAAAATGCTAAATAAAAGGACCTCAGCAAAAGAAGCAAACAATAAATTTAGTTTGATTTTGGAACAATGAACGTGCTTAATAAATGTCCACGTATGAATTATAAAGTGGACTTGCTCATTTTAAAATGTGTGAACTGAGTTTGGAAGTATTTTATGTATAAACTGAATTTGCACACTAGCAACTAACCCTAAAAAATAGAAAGCAAAGATATTATCTCCAATCTGCTTCCAACTAGAACACATTCACACGCAATGTTTTAGTAAAAAAAAAATACAAAATTGAATTGAAAATGTACATACTATAACATCATACTACAATGATAAAAATGTGCAACTTACTTGATTGGGAAGCGTGCTGCAGAAAGAATCCTTTTTGCTTTCCAACACTTGACTGTGACTCCTTATAGGCAGCGTCGCGGTTCCTCCGTTGCGGCGATGGTGGTGCGTAAATTTGGCATGAGGCAAGGTGCCGTGGCCTTCCTCCGCAGGCATCCGCGTGGAGAAGATATCCTCCGTTTTTTCCTTGGCGGGGCAGATTCCATCGGCAAAGCCAGAGCTAATGTCACTACAATAACTCTGAAATTCAGAGTCCGTATCGCTGTTGGCATCTCTTTTGCAGGGTGACCGTGAAATGACACCAAGTTTGCGTGTACGTTTGGACGTCACAGGACTGTCAAAGGAGTCGGCGGGTGGAAAACACGGCGGCTGCTCGCCGCAGCCGTCGTAACCGATGGGCGAACTCGGACAGCCGTGGGGAGGGAGAGGAGCTTTTCGCTTCACTCTCCGCAACAGGACAAGGTAAATATAGCCTCCATTCCAGCACTGATCCGCCAAATAACTGCAAATACATTGTAGACCAGAGTTATCCTTGGGAACTCAAAAATTTGAAGCAAGCAGAACAAGGTAACTGAAGAACACAACCTAAAATTTTCACATTGAACTTTGTTGACTTTCAATGCTGTTTTTAATAGCCTTACCTGGCTCCACTAACATCCACGCCCACCATGAGCTGTCCATTCAGTGATAAGAGTTCATCTCTTAATTTGATTTTGCCACAGCAGGCTGCCGGGCTTCCCTTTCTTACTTCGGTCACCCAGATGCATCCCACGTGCATGATGGGACTCTGGTCTCGCCTCCTCCTCGGTCCACCTTTCTTTCTTCCATCGGGATCTCCAAAAATTGGAATGTTTCCAAAGCTGAGACCAAAATCGGATGGGTCCCCTTCATTTTTCTGGATTGAAATAGCGTGAACCTCAACATCCGAGCCTTCATTGTCGGAGGATAGGTCGCTAGATGAAGCAGAGTCATCCTCGATGAAGTTGAACTTTATGTATTCGACTAGTTTCTGAATGGCAGACAGACAAAGGGACAAGTTCTCCACGTCTTCATTCTTCATGTAAACGTTATTGCACCCTTGTTCCGTTTCTCCATTCTGGTCACAGGGCTGCCCAAAAAATAAAAATAAAAGAAGTGATTAAAATAAACCCCCGTTTTATCCATTTTATCAGATTGACATGTGACTTTAGCGTTAACATTTTTGAGGAAAGAAAATCATTTTCAATGTCTTCTGTATTTGTTGGAAGTGTCTGTTTTTTGGGGGGATAAATCTAACCCCAGGCATTTTTTGTTTCGAGATACAAGGAAGACTCTGATATACGATTTTATGGTGTGAAAACCTGGAAAACAAGGACAACAAATGTCACACAATTTGTGTTTCATAAAGGATTCTTTAAAACGATAAAAGCGGGAGATTACGGAATCAAAGGCAAATAACAGGAACGTGTTTTGGCCGACCTCAGTGACGGGCAAAGGAGTGGCTGACCATGTGGCTGAGTCTTGGCGGCCTATCCTCTAGTCGTTAGTGAGTCCATTCTTTTTTTTGTGGCTCGGCCGTAATTCATCTTTCATGTGTTGCCAGAATTGTGTGTGCTGCCGTAGCACATTCACACACACCATAATCATGACAGTTTTTTTTTAGCTTAATATTCCCAGGACTTTTTTTTTTTTAGGAAAAACTGGGCACTATGAGGACAACATAATTGCTGCTGGCTGATTCGTTACAATCTGGATATTAATGTATTTGGGACTTTTGCTTCTGTATCTATATAATGTTACATTTACAGTTACATTGTGTATTCATTTGGAAGTTTCCATTGAAGGTTAATGTTAATATTCTCAGGAAGTGATTTTCATTCCAATAACAAGCCTATTGTGTGTCCTACTTTAAAACAGAAGGAGGTAAAGTACCTTGCCGACGCAAGTTTCCAGATGGGAGACATCGTTGTGGTGCGGCGATCTCTCGGCATGAGTTCCAAGCCATTCCTTGAGAAGTGAAAGGATGCTGAGGGCATTGTCCTGGGATATGGGCATTCTGGCATTTTAGGCCTGCTCAGACTTCATCACCAACAGCAAAGTTGATACTGGTAAATTTCCATGCAGCCATCAATCAATCAACATATCCTGGTGGCTTGATATCAATTTCTTCAATACCATGATAGAGGTAACATTGTATGTGTCAGTATATATCAAATAAACCCGAACTTGTATTCAGTGTAATTGATTGTAGAGAATGCTTGTATAGATTTTCTGGGGACTTTGTAGTAGCGTCCCATGAATACCTAAAAAAAGAAGAAAAAAATGCATTTGTTAGTTTAATATTAGGCAGAGAGTACCTTGTTTTAAAAAAACAACTTTATGCTTACAAATATTCTGGTATATTTTATTTATCTTAATTCGATTTTAGTCATTGGAACCTGCCATTATGTTTTTTTTTAATCTAGACAATTTAGGATATCACGTCTCAATCATTTTTTTAAAGTGCTCTTTACTTACTGGCCCACTAGATTTTTTTTTTATACTACATCTGGCATTACAATTATCAACAAACAACCGTCTTCCTGTTTACGTTCTTGTGACCGACCAATAAGAGAAGAGCCATGTTGTGGTATGTTGCATACACATTAAAAGAATCTCGGTTAGTACTGTTTGAAAATTAACGTGTACTTGCTTATGTTTATTTTCTTATTATGGTGACTATACATATATATAATATATACATATACATATATAATATATTATATATACTATATAATATATACATATACTAATGGAATTGTCAGAAGAGACACATCGACTGATATACAATTTACTTTGTAGAATATTCCAAAAACTATTGCTACTAGTAGACAGTAATTTGAGGAAAACAAGCTCCTAACTTTATCACCAAATTATATAGTGCTTTCCAGTGGAGGCCTTTGCTATAAAAGAATGGTCCGACCCCAAAACAAAAAAAGTAAAAAAAAAAAAATCGTACATTGCGAGAGGACATAACCATGTCACTGACCACAACGACGCACTGAACAATGTCCAGGGTTGCGGTATACATACTCTATTTATGTACGAGTTTACGTAGTTTGTTATTAATAGTCTTCAACATGGTTATTAAATCCTCTCGTGAATGGCAATGAACGGTCCCGATAAGAACTGGGGAATATGGGCTGACCATTTGGTGTAAACTTAACTACAAACACAGAGTCGCGCACAGCCACATCTTTGGCAATTAGAGATAAAAAAGCCAGGCTACCACAAGACCGCACTATAATTACGATATAGAGACTGGCCCTTCAAATAAAGCGTTGCACTTTGTGGTGCAGTCTGTCTATAGTATTCAAAGTACCGTACTTTGCATGAAGGCAGGCAAATCCTGCACTCTCAGGCTTAGTTTTAAAATTGCACATTGGACTTATCGTAGGTTTTTACCATTCTCAGCAATGTTATTACAAAACTTTACATCAACAAGTGTACAGTAGATTGATAAATCAGTAAACCCAAAAGCCTATTAAAATGTTGTGACTCCAAATAAACCTAGCAAATCCCTAGTTCAACAGTGTCACATCTCTTTGCTGGGGCTCTTTGTTACAGCGCTTAGGAAAACAATGGCGATGTGGGTGTGTTCAGGAAATTCAGCTGAGATATCAACTTTGTGCATCACCACAGACAAGTGGTAAGCTGTTTTCTTTCATTCGTATAAAACACATCTGAGGAGGACACGGTCACAGTTGGCAAAACATACGACAGGCTAGTGTATTAACAACAAGGCATCCCATATAGGAAGCATCCAAAAATCAATCCTTGATACCCCTAACCCCTAACCCTATACTTGATATGATATATGAAAGTGTTCTTCCATGAGGACAAGCAATAAAATGTATTTAAAATTATTATTTTTATTAATATATTATATTAAAATTATTTAAAATATATTTTTAGCTAGGTCTACAATGTCTTGTGTGTCTTGCTACTGCAACCAAGAAATTTCCCAAATACAGAATGAAATAAGGTTCTAACCTAACCTAAAATCTTTTCTGAAACCCTGTCCCAGCGTGACTTACAATTAATCGCAATGTTGTACATGGGAAGAGGCCAATGCACTCTTTTAATGCCACGTTTGTTTCGGTCACGCAATTTAGGAAAATTTTCTCCCACTGATTTTTCTTTTTTTCATTTGAATGATTCTGTCATGATCGAACAGGGTTTTAATTTTAAAATTGGGACACATGAACCATTCTTTGTTTCAGACTGACCTATATTTCTTACTTATCCAATCCTATCCTCCCCTCCCCCTATTGTGAACATATGGGCTAAGATTAGGAAAAAGCCCTTTTTGTATGTTACAAATCTAACGTAGTGACAAGTCAAAGTTCGCGAACATAAAGGTCATAACATGATTTGATGCAAATCAATCCACCCAAAACTTCAGTATTAGTAAACAAAACTTGTAGGATATTTACTGTTTTATTAAGATGTTTAGATGGTACGGTAGGATAGTTCGTGTGAGTTATAGTGATGTACTTTTTGTCACCTTATCTCAGTTGGCAGGATTTTATTAAATGGGAGGGTCTACCGATGTCTTTTAAAACTGGATTTCTGCCTAATTTCAGGGGAAAACAAATATCGAATGATCAAGCAAACACAGAACTAGTACTTTGTTGCACCATCATTACATTTTTAACAGCTCACAGTGTCTGTTTCTTAATACAAAGTATGACAAGTTCATACTTGTGAGTCTAGACTTGGCAACTTCTGTTTGACGAACACACTTGAGGCTACACAAGTACAGGATTACGCTAACTGTTTCTTAATATCAAGTCCGGCAAGTTTGAACCTGGAACAGCAATGAGCTCAGTGACATTTTCAATTTAGATTGAAAATTGACTTTTGTTTCCCTGCATATTCAATCCAGAGTAGCAGTCGGGATGCAGGTTTCTCCGAGACTACCCAGCAAAGAGCGTTCCGCATCTCCTGATTCGGTCAGCCAGTTGGACTGCGGATGGAAAACTTGCAAAACTCTTTCCAGAATACAGATGCGAATTGAGGACTCATTGGGACCAAATCAAGGGGGAGGCCATGGAGGCGGAAAACATTTTGGAGGACTACTGCTGATGTCACCTTGGCATCAGGGCAGTTTAGGTCAGGACATGAACTGAGATATCTTAACTAAAACAGTTAACAATCGGATTGTTGTGTTGCCGTCAGATAGTGGGAGTCCCATGACAAGTTCCAGAACGATGTGGAACCGGAGGCAAGGATGCAGGAGACCAGTGGGGCTCTTGGGGGCAGCTTGTTTTGGTTGCAAACGGAGCAAGCATTTACAAACTCCCTAGCGTCCTCTTGCAGGGTGGCCTAGATCTGCTGGAGCAGGACATCACGGGTCCTTTGTGTCCCTGGGTGGCAGGTGATTTTTGAGTTATGGGCCCACTCAAGGACATCTGAACTTAGTGCGAGCTAGTGGAACATACCAACGGTCAAAAGGACATTGGCTAGGACCACCCTCCATGCCTTTAACCTTTCCAAATAGTTTGTACTTGGTCCATATTTTCGACACGGCTGACTGTGAACAGCGAACATTTTTTAGCACATCAAATGGTGATTTAGCTTCTTTAAAAAGTTGGATAACGCTCTCCATGGTTTCACTTGACAGCTTCCATTTTTGGAGCAATGTATCATCAGTCATTTCTAACTGCAGACTAACAAGACGACTAGTCAACTGTAGTTGTTAGTTCGGGAATTAAATTTGACAATATATTTTATTAACAACTGTTACTGATTCCTGTTTTTCTAAATGTCTTCTTGTGTTTCTTGGCTAGTTGTCCTTTGAAATTAATTTAAGTCAATGAGCTTCTTTCTTATACACCGTTAATTAAATATGTGATGATCTCATGGGTAACAACAACAAACTAATGCCACATTTCATTTGCTGCAAAGTAAGGTGGAGCTGACATAAAAAAATAGATATGTTATCCTTGAAATATAACTAAACATAATCTTATATTCTTGTAAATAAATAAAATCACAATCTTTGCCCAACTTTGTGTTCATCTGTGGTCAATTCCTGAATTTGGTGAGGTGGTAAGGATTTGATTCAATTTGGCAGGCTACCAAAGAGTTGTATGCATTTAAGAAAAATGCTATAATTCATCTTTTTCCCCCAAATACAACAATAGATTAAAGGTTGTTTTACAGTGTTGCAGTACACAACTCAAATCCTCTTTGCAGAATTCTTGTGTGAGGACGCATGTTAGGACAGAGTTAGCATGCCTTAGGCTGTGTGTTGATCTAAAAACCCATTTTAATAGTTTTGATCGTTTCTCAAGGCGCATCCTGAAACTGTCACAACTCAGTCTCGACTGTATGACTTTTTTTGGTTGGGGCAGGGGGCTGCAGACAGCATCAAATAAAAAAAGGGGGAAAAAAACCATAGTTAACGCTTTACCTTGTGTTGCATGGCGATGTATTTCAAAGCAGCGTGACCATTCCTGTTTCCAACGCCGTATGATGTTCATGATGATGTTTTAGAAAAGAAAAGACATGGACTTTTCGAGTCAAACCCAACTCCATAAACCCCGATTTCACTCACGGCGTTGCAAAAAGAATTTGCATCCCAAACTCAAAATCTCGGTGAAAATAAAAGGAGCCCGATTTCAAATAGGCCTCCTTAAAAACGACCATAAACGTGTAAGATTGGTTTGTTGTTTTCCCATCTGTGTCGCCTTAGCCAAAGGTATGATTAAAATACTTTGGGGAATCAAGCGGCATTGGCAGCGTCTGTGTCAGCCCGCAGTAGGCGGGGCCAAAACATAGACTGCTACGTTGTTATTACCATTAACTCCGCCCCCTTCCCAAAAGCTTTTCTCTCGCGTCGCACTAGAAAACGGATTTACAGTCAAATAAATAGTACACATACACAACTAAACATTATTCTGGTTACTATAATCTGGTTTGCATAGCTTCTTTCAAGCCAGACAATGCTGATTTTCTCCAACGTGTAGAATGTATGGATCACATGTTTTGGTAGAGATTGTTTGTGGTTTTTATTTTCCAAGGAGGGAAAAATGCTCTTTAGTGGGGGGAGTTATATGTCACAACGCAGAGTTGGCCCAAGCCCTGATGGGGACCTAAATTCATATGGGTCCCACTTCTGCCCATCTTCCTTTATAACACCCGATATTAGTTCGTAAGTGCACTTTATTTTTTTTTTAAGTACCAAGAACTGAAATTCTATTGAATACCTTTTTCTGATTATAAAAATGTGTTTATTTTTATTTTTAAATCTAAATAAGTAATATAAAAAATAACACATTAAATAATTTATTCTTATCAAGAAGGTAGGGGCCCAAAATGAATGAAAGAAAAATCCAGTTGTATTAATATTTTTTACTGCAGTTTGACGAGAGACAAAACACAAACATGACGAATGCATTCAGCTGTAGATGGCAGCCGCACGCCTAAATGCGTATAAACAAAGAAAAGAAGAGGAAATAAAAGAAGAAGACAAAAAAGAAGAAGGGAGATGTCGCCATCTGTTGGATACGTTCGGCATTACGTTCACCAAGAGGCCATGTTTCTTGCAACGGCGACGCTGAGACTCCCCCAAAAAAGAACCTAAATCCGTCGCTCATATGAGCACTAATTGAGTCGTGTTATCTCGGCAAAGGGAGTCCGAGGCGTTGTTGTTTAGTCGCTGTAAAGTTAACTTGCTGACATGACTTCGTTGACTCAGCGGAGTTCGGGCCTTGTGCAGAGGCGAACCGAAGCCTCTCGTAGTGCCGCTGACAAAGAGCACTCTCCCGGGAAAGAAGACCAAGATTTGAGGCCAGGAGAAGATCAAGGCGATGTCGATGGCCAAGACTCTAAAGAAACACGATTGACGTTAATGGAAGAGGTGCTCTTATTGGGACTTAAAGACCGAGAGGTAAAAGAGATCAACACAACGGAACTCGCACAGGCAGGATAGCCAAGATAAAGTTAGCCGTGTTTGTTTGTTTGTTTTTTTCACTGACCTGGCCTTCTTAATCGAACAAAGTTTAAATTTATTAGCCATTAGCTTAACTGGGCTGCACTAATTCTAATACCGGCCATTTCAGATTGCTGAAATTATACTATCTTTATACTATTTACATTTCATAAAAGACCTTGTGATTAGAGATGCCCGATACTGACTTTTTGACATGCGATATTTCTCAAGATGTTTTGCTGCTACCGATTTGAAAATGAATCAGTGAACATAATGAAAAATATAATAGAACCAGCAAATGATAAATTACTGATCGTATTAAAGTTAAGAAATGTTTTTTTTACGATATTACATGATGATCTGTAACTGTCATTAGTTTCTAAAGAGATGTAGACCCTCTCAGTTGGCATGTTTGCCCACTGGTTTGATTTACAGCAGCTGTAAATCACGATCGTACTGAAATCATACGCGACTACTAGATCAGATCCGATCCTGTGATCAAATCCGATACTGTCCGATACTCCAAAAATAGTCGTATCCGAGCAGGACATCACTACTACTATTTACATTTTTTTTTTAAATACCTACATTCAAGGTGGTTCACGTTTCACTAACAAGGTCACTTCATGTTCTGAATGTGATATTAGTTATTGTTTTTCCCCAAAAAACATTTCTCAAGTGTCTTAAAAAAACAAAAAAAGGACAAATGCAGTTGTCACCTTAGTCTCTTAACAGACATTGGCACTTTGGTTTCATTCTCACTTTTTAAACCTGTTTGAGTAACATTTTTTTCCCCAAGAGGTTCATCTCATTTATTTTTTTGTCTTGGAATTTGTAGGGATATACCTCCTTCTGGAATGACTGCATTTCATCAGGGTTGCGGGGGTGCATGCTGATTGAGCTCGCTCTACGCGGGCGTCTTGAGTTGGAAGCCTCTGGTATGCGGAGGAAAAGTCTGCTTGCCAGAAAGGTAGACGATCATTAAAAAAAAAAAAAAATCCCCCATCAACATCTTTTTCCAAAGTTAAATGCGTGCACACCTTAACATTTTCAATGTTGCTTGCAGGTCATATGCAAGTCAGATGCTCCTACAGGTGACGTCCTACTGGACGAAGCATTAAAACACATCAAAGACACTCAACCGCCAGAGACTGTGCAGAGTTGGGTTGAATTACTCAGTGGTGAGTTTTTTTTCTCCCCAAATGTCACTTAAAAATGTGTATATCACTGATTTTTATTTTATTTTTTCCATTTCTTTGAGTTTTCCCTCACTTATCAGCATGCATGCTTGTGACTGTACATATGATTTTTCAGGAGAGACATGGAATCCCCTCAAGCTCCATTATCAACTGAGAAACGTCCGTGAAAGACTGGCCAAAAATTTGGTGGAGAAAGGTGTCCTCACCACTGAAAAGCAGAACTTCCTGCTTTTTGATATGACCACGCACCCTCTTACTAACAACAATCTCAAGCAGCGCCTGATTAAGAAGGTCCAAGAGGCTGTATTGGACAGGTGGGTGAATGACCCCCACCGAATGGACAGACGAATTCTGGCACTCATCTTCCTAGCCCATTCCTCCGATGTCCTGGAAAACGCGTTTGCGCCGTTGTTGGATGAACAGTACGACCTGGCGATGAAAAGAGTTCGGCTGCTTCTTGAATTGGAGCCTGAAAGTGAAAGCACAAAGGCTAACGCTAATGAGCTCTTATGGGCCGTCATCGCCGCCTTCACCAAATGATGCCACCGTTGAGAAAGCAAACGCAAGGTAACACAATTTGGCGGCGGCGTCCTTTCGGCGACCATTCGGGAATGCTGCCTTGACCACGGTGACTTGACAAACGGTATCCCTTATCTGGATTTTTGGATTGATTTCCTACCGCAAACTTTCCCTGCCATGGTCACATTTTGTTCCGGTCTGTGCATAGGAGGGGAGCATACTTATATTTTATTAACCTAATTACTCACATTACATTTGAATATCAATTTGAAAAATATTTAAATATGTTCGTGCTGGTTTGTGTGTAAATACCAAATGATATTTTTTATGGACATTCATATTGCTCTATTGCTACTTACGTGTGTGTGCAACGGCAGTCCCGAGTATTCAAAGTCCAACTGTGATTGGTCAATCGATTGGGTTGTAAGTTGGAGAAAGAGCGGTTGGTTAGCTGATCATCCTGAGAAAGAAAAACAACTGCCTTCTGCCAAATGAGCCTCACTTATACCGACATGAGATAAACTTTCATTGTGTTCCGTTTCCAGCGCTAATTAAATTAATGTCGTGGAACCTTGAATAAAAGAAAATCATTCCAAATAGTTGATGATTTAACTCATTGATAGACATAAACTCCATATTAATGTGGATTGAATGACTATTGCTGCTAGTGGCTCTCAAATATTAAAATCCAGTCGCCATTGTGTTCAAATATAAAAAATGGAATATTGCACAACTATTTTCTCAAGATAGAACTATTCTCTTAACATTCTTTTCCCTCTGGTCGTTCAGCGCACGCTTTTCTAAAATGATTGGACCAGTGCAAGCACTTCTAGTCGATTTTGACTGAACTTCCAAAGAACAGAAAATGTTTTCATTTATTGGTATCTGTATAACAAATAAAAAGTATTTTCTTTTGATTTTAGTTCAGTTTAATTTATGTGTACGGTGCTATTCATTTGAAATAGGCACGGATTAAATGAGAGAAACAATCATTTGCCATGTTGCGTGTAAGATTTTTGTTTTAGTTTGAATGAGGATGTCGTCATCTATTATTTAGTTACTTTTGGTATTCAACACTGACAATGGACACACTCATACTTGGGAGAAATTTAGAGCACACACATCCACACTGTCAGGACCCACCTGGGATCGAACCCTCGACCTCAGGCCTGCGAGGCCGGTTCGCTAACCACTTAACACTTCTTTGTTTTGAAAGAATACTACGAAGTCCACGTTGATAATGAGTTCAAAGGGGATCATGGTCCAAATTGCAGTGTTACTCTTCTTCCACTTGAGGTCAGTGGAATCCTAAATATTGTTTTCCTTGGGAATCTTTTTATCAAAACAGATTTTTTTTCTAATTAGAATTTCTGCTGCAATTTTATCGTTGTTTATGCAATAAATTTAATTCCTATTTGTAATTAAAGGCAGGGCAATTCTTAGTCTGTAAATAGAAAATTAATTCAGCAAAAATGAATTCAGCCATTATTATTATGATGATTTCCCTTCTTCCTCCTCAAAAGGTGCATTTATGCATTGATTTTTAAATTTGCAGATTTTCCTAAAGTTTAACTTTTTGTCTGACTCCCAAAAATAGAGACTAAGAGGCAGAAATTGATTGTTTTAAACAATTGCATAAAGGAGACCAACAATAGGGACAAAGTCATTTGCTCCACTTTGTGTAAATCAGTCAACTATAACAAGCGAATATATCTACAAATATATGTATATAAATGATGCAGAGGACTTTAAAAAGTTCAACTGTTATCGAGTAATAAATAGTACATTAAAAATATGATAATTCAAGAATATCAAAAGTGCCACTTGCATGAAGAAAAAATAAATGAATAAATTAAATTACACCAAATCAGTTTAAAAAAACAAAAAGTTTGGCCATAGTAATAACTACAATGAACTGAATTCTATTTTTTTCGGTCTCTAGATGGCAACGATGCTCTTTTACCGAGGTGAAGCCCCTCCATCCCTTTATGGGGGGGCTCATAAAAAAAGAAAATAATAATAATAAATTAATAAACACTAGCTGTGGGTTTCCCCCCCAACACCGTACACTTGACCATGGTTAGAACGAAAGTCATCAAACAAGTATTATATGAATGTCTTAATTAAACCAACATGCTTCTGTCACTTTTATGAATGGGTTTCGCACTATTTCCATTTTTTTAAGGTTTAGATTCACAAATAGAGAATTTTCAAATCTCCAATGTTGTACTCGACACAAAGTAAAAGAGAGTCCATCTTGACTTGCATAATGCAACCAAAAGTTAAGAAAAATGAGTTAATTTTCCAATAAACAACAAAATAGCCCACATAATACACTTAGTTTTCAGGTGGGAAAAGTACTGTGTTTTAGTGTAACTTTAGATATTTGTGTTAAACCGTAGACAACACAAAGTATAATGGCCTTCATGAGAAATGTGGTTCTCAAAATGTATTTAAATGGGCAAATCATTTATCGGACATTCGATCTTTGAAGTAAATAATGTTCAAACATGAAAAATGACAACGCTTGCAAGCACAGGTATTGTGTAAAGAATGAATGTGATGTCAGGTACGCCACATCATGCTAACACAAATGCTGAGACACATGAAATTATTATTTTCTTTGAAAAATCATTATAGCTGGGGGACAATATGAGATACTTGCATTTGATTGATTAAAATACTCTCAGCAATTAAAAATGTCTAACAATGGCTATTTTGCATGCTCGGGGCAAATATTGATGTTTTAAATATTTTTCTACCCTATTAGGTATCAAAAAATGAAATTCTTCTCAGTTGTTTAAACAATATTTTGGACACTGGGATGCAGATGATCAAGATTCTTGTCCATCCGGTTAAAGGATCGCTACAGGACTTCCAAAAAAAAGGATCATCTGAGATTACACTTCCTGCAAGAGCTACAGAAGCCTCACTTGGAGGGGAGACCGATGCTTTCCTTTTAGTGTGCCGCCATTGTTGAGTCAGTACAGTGCTTATGTACCATGCAGCGAACAGGAAGGCCCTCCTGAGGGTCACCATGACAGAGGTGGAGATGATCAACTCCCCCCCCCCCTCTGGCCCCCTTTAAGCGCATTGTTGGATCCTGTTGCTTAGAGAAGCAGAAGAACCTGAAAGATGTACTTAACTTGCCACTATCAGGTAAGCATTTTCATTCCTTGCTCAGCATGACTAAACGCCTGAAGAACAGACTGAAGTATATTCTGCTACATGTCTGTCACGATACACGGCCGAATTTGGCAATTGTACTTCATGTGTCTTCCACAATACACGGTTATGCTGCTGGTTAGACGGCTGCCAATGTTCCTGCTAAGAAGGAGCAAGTGATGGGTGGGGAAGTTCACGCCTTTTTCAATCTGCAGACCTGTGTACTGTACACCACGTCGTCAGGGGGTGGTTGTCATTATCCACTTCCTTGGTTTTTCCTCACATCCAGGGGGAGAATTGTTGTCCCTTGTGCTACTTGGTGAGCCGGATGAGGCCCACCATAGATCTGTTGTCTGTGAACTTGTTGGTGGACTGTTGTGGGTCACAAGGTGAACAGGAGGGGGCCGAGTGGATATTGTTGGAGGGCATCTACGCTGACAATGATGGTGCTTGAGTTTTACCAGGTTTTAATCTCAACTGGGTTGTCGATGGCCTGTTGTGGAACCGATGAAGATTTCAACACATGTATATTGGAATTTTCAAATGCCGGCGTTAAATTGAAATCGGGTCAAAACAAAACGGACTCATCGGAAATTTAAATTCAATTGTTTTCAAGAAGATGAAATGGCTGAGGTCAAATTGAATTCAAATATATTATTCTTATCGCATTTTTGTCAAAAAAAAGGCACCGAAATGAAGCTTTTCAACATCAAAGGAAAGACTTAACAGGCAGTTGTGACAGGTCGTTCATATTAGCCGGAGCTGTGGTCACCACACTTAGATCCTGATGAGACCCTAATGATTGTTAAATCAGTCAGATATGAAGTTTCAGAAGAAAACTAACAGACTGGCGATCGATTGATCGCGATTGACATAATGAGCACCCCTGCTCTAGATATCATTGCTCACATGCCGTCAGCGATTGTGTCAGACTGCAAAAGATGACGAATCTTTGGATTAATTCCCTCTTCGCTAGCTGCCTGACGCAAAAGTATTCCTTTACACTAACTAATAGACCACGCTGGGGTGGCTGCTTTTGCAAAGACCGAGGAGATAGTTACCATGGTTACAGCCATAAATTAAAGCTCTTAAATTAGCAGGGAGGTTGGGGGATTCAGGGGGCTGTCTTATTTGTGCGCTACTTGTTTCCCCCCCTAAAAGGTTTGATAATTTATGATGGTCTGACAAAGGAAGTAACTTTTCAAGCAGCATTTGACGTTTTGTGCATGGAGAGTGTTTAAAGATGCCAGGGATGACAAATTGAGAAAGCATTCAATGCAGACCTTGAGAGAAGACCTCAAATGTGCCACGACATTCCACTATTTTTTATCTCAACAAACCCTGAGTCAAGAGCCCTTAAAATACAACAATTGGGAAAAGAACCCGTCCGTGTAAATTATTCTTATTATAATTTCTGCACTCTACTAAAAGGGCAAACAGGTTTTATTTTTTTTGTCTGAGGGAAGAAATTATTTACACGATACTTGACACTGATGTCAAATTCATGCATCTGTTTGAAAACTTATTCCAAGTAAAGAATGGATCTTGATTCATTTGCTCATTGAAATAAATGGCGAAAAATAAGAATCCACTTATCAAAGCAAAGTGAGCAACTATTTCTTCCGTTCAGAGCCCAATAAAATCAAAATTTGGGTCCCTGCTCTCCAGTTTCATCCCACTTCTCCTTAATAGGCGTGTCGGTCACCCCAAAAATTGAGATTCCACTCCACTATGTTTCAAGATGTGACACAAGACGCATTTAAATCCCTCCTAATCAAATGCTCCTGCGATGAATTGAACCCTTTAATAGTGCCTTTGTTTAATTTATTACCTGCCATTGGCGAGGCTAGATGTCTAATCCCTGCTGGTTTTGGGCAGTGGGTGGAGTATACCATCGATTGATTGCCAGTCAATTGCAGGGTACCTGGGTGTGTGGGAGGAAATGGAAGTACCCTGAGAGAACCCACACAGGCACAACGAGTAGATGCAAACTCCACACATTTTTAAAATTAATAATCAAAAAATAGTCAGTCAATATATATTGAATTGCCTTCAGTGGTTTGATTGCTATCAGGGTTGAACATTAGGTCTTAAACCTGTAATGTAATCAGAACAAGATGGTGACCAGAGGTCATTTATCCATTTTGTCTTTTTGTGAGAAGTAATTTCCTAAAATTCACGGCCTTACAATATTCATAATATTGAAAATGGAGGCGGCTCTTTTAGGAAAAAAAATAGATTTTTTTTTTAAATTCCGGGTAAAAGGGGTGAATAATTTTAAATTAATTAAAATAAAATTTTTTAAAAAACTCAAACGCTCTATGAAATCACTGTCTTTATTGGCTATCCTTTGTAAGGGTGATCCTCTGATGTAATTTGAGGCTCTGAAAGAACCCTACAGAGTTTTGATTTATATTGATCTAAGATGGGGGATTTGTCTTAGGTCAAAGGTCAGGGTGTTTGCGCCAGATTCCTTGTCCGTGATTATGCTGCCAATGTTATGCCGGATTTCTGTTCTCTTAGGGGAGGCTCACTTTTCAACCATCTGGGTGTGGAACATTTTGCAGACAAATAAAAAAAATAAAAAAAATAGCCTTGCTCTGATGGGCTCAGCTTTTCATGTGGATATACAGCTCTGATCTTTGACTGGACCAGCAGAGCAATAGATCCATTCAACAAGAAGCTATGCTTTTGATTTTGGGTTATGGGATCATTTTTTAGCGGTGGACTTGCATCAATACTGTGCAGGTTGTCATCTATGACTTCAAAAGCACTGATAGGGGGCTACAGGGTCTTGGCTTAAAAATAAACTCTAGTAAAAAGGGTCTATTTGCTGCCAGCCAACACCTGGCTGGTTCCAATATTTTACTTTTATTCAAAAACCCATTAGCAACCCCACGACACATATACAAAAGATTTAGATTTATTGCGGTAAAAACTGCATATAAAAAATAGCACTTGAAAGATTAAAAAAGCAAGTTTGACTTGACATTCCATCATGCTTCCAGGGATGTCGTTACAGTTATCACCTGTTTGCTGAGATTTAAGGGACCTATTATACAGTAAATGATTTAGCATAATTTCCCCCAAAATAGCTTCATCCATAAAACCTATTTGTCAGAAGTAAACAAGAATGTTATCTATTCCTGAATATACATATATACGACATTTTTGGAATCTTTTCAATGGCTTTTAACATTGTTGTTTCATATTAAACTGCCGATTTAAAGGCCAAATGTGTCTAGTTTTAAAGTATACCAGTATAGTATCTTTTTTTGTTGTGGGATTTGAATATGAAATGTCACAATGATAAATATTTTTGCAGAGAATAAGCACTTGTATTTTAATAAGACTTTTTCATTCTTGTTTTATTTAGAACAGAGGAGGGAAAAAAATGAATGTGTAAAATAGAAATATATAAAACCTACACATAATATTGAACTTAATTGTCATTGAGTCGTGGTGTGCGACATCTTTTTTAACAGGATCCCTGAGATGTTAACGTATGTTGCTCTAAATCCCAATGGGGTTAATTCAACACTTGTTTGTGGCGCAGTAGCACCTTGAGACGAGCAATGTGATGTCTAACACGCACTTGCCTATGGCTGCTCTCCAGTTCGGCCTCTGTTGGGGATCGCCAGCCATGTAAAACAGGCACGTGCAGCCTGAAACTTTAATGGTGACATGAAGGCTCCTGCTGATCCCCCCCTTACAGATGTGCTTTGGGACTTTCTCGCTCTCGTCTTTATGAGAGCGCGCAAGGTGACATGGAAGGCAGCGCCTGGTCTACTACCAGCAAGTCCTCATCCAAAGGACACAGTCAAGAATGCCAGGGCGTGAATATCAGATGTCATAACAAGTAAGTCGCCGCACAAGAGAAGAATGTATTGAATGTTACCGCCTCTCTTAACCCAAATACACGAAGAACGCACTCATGCTGTTCATGCAGCCTGCTCTCAGCTTCTGCCTGACTTCCTCCACCACACTGCCTCGCTCTGTGAGTAGCAAGCAGTTAATTATTTAGCACCTGAAGAGCAGTACAGCTCCCAGCCTGCTGCTGTCTGGTCTGCTTGAAATAATGCTCCAGTCTTTGTTTATCCAGCGCAAATGCTAATGTACACAAGCCGTGTAGTTGTCATGTACAAAAGCAATCATTAATCAGCATCTAAATGCACCCGGACATCACCACTCATTTCTAACTGAGCCTCAGAAAATAATAGAACGATAGGGACAATATAGTGGAGTTTATCAACAATAACTGTATTTCTTAAGATCATCTTTTGTGATTGAACGTTTTGCAAGTAAACTCCACTCGACTTGCCGTGAAGCCTTAATATGTGAAAATGATGGTGAGATATTTTAATTGAAATTGATGGACTCAGTGTTCACTGAAAAAGAGAAGCACACTTCCAAAAGCCTTTAACCCCAAGGCATACGCGCTTGAAACACCAAAGGGAAAAATAAAGAAAGCTTGTGCAGCTGAGATGTGAATCAATTTACCACGTGTATGCCGCCGTAATTGTCATTTTTACTTGGGTCATAAATATTGTGATAATAATATTCTCGGGCCCACAGAGTCACATTATGAAGGTGTCTGTGCTTTGTGTGAATGGGGGGGTGTTACATGTTCTCTGAGGGTAAATGGGCTGCCCCAGCCATACATGACAATCACTCCAACCTGTTTTTAACCCAAATGATTTACAATTAGGCCTTAGCAGTGGTAATAGGCTTTATTTTGGCAGTATTCCCCCATTGTTTGCTATGTTTACATTTTTTACCAAAAACGGCAAAACTGCGAAAAAATGCAAAACTGGAAAAACGGGGGAATACTGTAATTTTGTTTATGCTTCAGAGCTACACTGAATATTTTATTTAATAGCTACTGTATATACTGTATAAAAATCATGTTTTCTTGACAAATGCTATGACATTTTAATTCACAAGTACATTGAAAACCGAAAAAAAATGGAAAATATACTACTTTTTGACTGAAGTATTGAATTTTGTATACAATTATTCAATTAAATGCAACTACATTGTAATATTAATCAGTGTTAAAGTGCAAAGTCAGACCTTATCTCTTATTTATATATTTGTGATGTTGTATTCATTGAAGTCACTGATTTGCCCCTAGGTGTGAATCTGTGTGAATGGCGGGCTATATGTGCCCTGTGATTGACTGCCATTCAGTCCGGGGTGCCCCTCTTGCCCGAGAGAGAAAGAGCCAGCAAAAGAAGGGGGGATTTTTGATGTTGCATTTAGAGTAAATCAGCCAGGCAAGCAGACAGCCTCTCTCTCCCAAGTGACCTAAATAGGGAGTCACGAGAGAATACTCATATGAGCTTCCCTCCACTAAATGCACTCTCTTATTAATATTTTAAAACCAGCCATAATGCTGTGGAAAAGACGAGAGATCCAGGAAGAGGAGGAGGCATACATCAATTTATCCAAGGTCCTCACTCCAGGAACTTGAAATGGAAGGATATTTTACCATTAAACCAAACAGTTCATTGTCCCCTTTCCCTCACTCACTCGCTTTCTCAGCCGCTCTCTCTATTTTAGGCTGGAGAAGAAAAAGTTAAAAAAAAAAGAATTAATAATATAAAATAAAAAAAATCCACCTCTGTCAAAGTATACAACCCTGAGAAGAGGCGGATGTGGCTTCTAAGAGATTGCTAATTCATTGCAGTGGGATTGGTTCAAGCAGTGCAAATGTCCTCATCAAAACGTACCTCTGTCCATACCCTTAAATCTTTATAAAATCAAACGCCTGTGTTATGTTATCATCCCGTACTCTCAAAGGCCTATGAGTCATTAGTAACGCGTGAGATAAAACCAAGAACCGACTAACCATGCACATTAAACACATATTAACCTGCACCAGATTTACACGTCGCCTCAGTGAAAATGCTCATGGCCATTGTTGGCTTTTATTGATGCGTAGACCGTGTTGTTTTACCTTGTTTTGTCGCCGGTCTTTTGATCGTCAGTCTTTTGGTCGCCCGTTGTCGCGGTTGGGGCGGCCAAAAGACCGCGACCAAAAGAACGGCGACCAATCGACCGCACACGGAATAATACAGGCGATTTTTTTTTGATTGCTATAACCTCCCCTTCCCCCTTAAAATGAACAACTTTTATTGTGCACGAATAAAAGTACATCCGACAGTTGCTTGACAATGAAAACTTTTTCAAATCCTCTTTTGTCATCACTTCCAAATTTGATCATAGATTAAATTCCAAAACAACAGAGAAAGTGGGGCCAGGCAATTAGGATCGATTTGTAAAAACTTGACATGGATAATATATTTGGGCAACAGTGACAATATGAAGTTGAAAAGAAAGGACATTTCTGTCCATGTGATATCATGTGAAAGTTTTATTTAAGAAGAAGCTTCGGTTTGGCTGTGCACGTCTTCTTGCCTGTGTTGATACTTTATCCGATTATGTGTGAAATTCATTAGCATATCATTTACTGTGAGCGTAATTGTTTAATGAGTCGTTAATAACAAATACAGTAATTAGGATCAGTGGTATAATTATGTGTAGTGGGCGAAGCATTTTATTTTGGCATAATTATCGCAATGCAGCCTTTCCCACAAACAAACGAACCCTGAGTGGTAACAGAGGCGGCTGTTGAATGCAAACGGCGTACACACAAGCCTGCACACACACAAACAAAAAGATTAATCTCAAAACATGTAAACAAACAAATGAAAACGTTTCATTAAAAAAAGCTGTGCCTGACAGCAGTTTTCCTATTAACCTGTCGCCTCCTGATATTCCCAAATCTTGGTTAAACATGTCAATTTTTGACCATTTTAAAAAAAGTTCACATTTTTTTGGACTATACAGTAAAACAAATAGTAATCCCTAGAAAAGAAAATGTATTTTTTTTCATCTTGCACATAAAACCAATACAAAACTGTGATCTAACGACTAACCAAATGATCAATAACAATGATAATGTTGAGGATTACATTTTCTAAGCAGTCATATTTCAGCAGGCCAAAGACAATGCAAACATCACGTCCGTTGAATAAATAAACTTCACTAAAATCCATCATTTTTTTTGTTTCTACAAGCCCTCTCTCTATTCTGAAACACAATTATGCTTCCTTTGGCACAACACATAGTCATTTTATCCTTCTTGTAACCAGATGGTTTCATAGAGAATAGATGCACCGCCACTGTTTGTCTTCTACTTAGAGCTGGGGCCATAATGGAGTCACTAATGATTATAAAACACCTGCTCTAAAAATAAAACAAACAGAAACGCCAGGCCATTATGCAGAGCTAAATGCCTATGTGATCAGGTTGAAATGGTGCGAGGGTTGCGTTCAGTTCTCTTGTCAAACAAGCTCATAGCAGAGTCTCACCAACAATACATGAAAAGATCAAATCGCACTAGTAATTTATGGCCTTTGGAGGATATCAAGTGAAGTCACCTTAATACTAAAATATGTGGGATGTCCTTGCTAATAACAATTGGAAGTAGCATTTTTTTTTAAATATTCAAGGATATCTCACATTTTGTTAGGATTGGTGTGTTAAATGACATATAACTTTTTAAATCTGTCATCAAAAACATTCTCAAACACAACTTTTTTTGGATTAAAATCTCGAAATGCAAATTTCTGAATTGATAAATCATTTTGAATATGTACTACTACATCTGTGCTGAGTTTTGGGAGTTTCTCTTCAGCCACTAGGTAATTCATTTTACTATTTGGAGGTTTAGGTCATAAGAGTTTTCCCTGAGATGAGAAGAAACATACGATTAAGAGAAAATATCCTCCTGGATGTTTGCAACCATGAAATACACAGATTAAGAGGATGCAGATCTACATATGGGTGCGGGTGGGGGTTGGGGAGCCTTCCAGCCTTGCCTCCCCTTTGGTTTTCAACATCTCAATCATGTCTCCAGGGCTCCGCCCCTTTGTATTAGCCCCCATGTGATGGACATCCTTTCACTGCCTGCCTGACCTCTGGTAATCCTGTTTCACAGACCAGCTCCCTGCTGAAGGTACACAATGGCAGGCGTTCAGTCTCCTCCCAGTCGATATTCTGACAGACTTGATCGAGCAAATTAGTATCCTTTGGTTAGGGCATGAACCAAAGACCTTTTCAGCACCCATGCAGAATCAATGGAGGCTAGTGAACAGCGTGTTTCTTTCTTTTATTTCTCCTTTTACATCCTTTCCGTAACACCTTGTGTAAAATCTATCCGTGTTTGGAGCTCCGTGTGTATCTTTACAACTGACTCGAGGAGCTAAGTTTTTTTATTTATTTATTTCACAACTGACAGTTTGAGTTTATATTCATCTGGTAGATTCAATAGAATTAACAATGGCCTAGTCGACCGTTTTGTAAGTCATTTGTAAATAATTACCTTTCCAAATTCACGGTGGACGCAAACCCATGGGCTCGCGTAAACAAAGTATTCCAATAGAAACCAGGATGAAATCATGGTACTAATTACGTACTTTGGTTGGCTGGACACATTTATGATGCAAAACTCCTCCTATCCCGCTGCTGTTCTAGTCACTTGAGGAATGCCTTTCATTGGTCAATATGCGTTAATCAGGACGAGGATTAACAGATGGCGCTCTAATATAGTAGTATATCATCTGTTACACTCTCAGAACTGCAACACAACCTGGCCAGATTGTCAATTTACATCACTGGAAAAGCAATACTAGGGATGCCCAAAAAATATGCAGCATTATTGTCATTTTTAAATCTATTTTTGCTCATTAAAACGGTGTATATTGTGAATATTCTATTACGCCATTCAAAATCAGTGGTGGCAACAGTATTTTTTATAATTATAAAAGCATGTGTGAATGTAGACATTTAAATTCATTGTATGCCCATGTTTCAGTGCCATTGACAGTTCTCCACATCCAATCCATTTTGCATGAAGAGCATTCTCTCAAAAG